>NW_026068032.1:3536531-3579868 GCF_014885135.2 Alexandromys fortis
TGAATATGGCAGACAATGAGGGCTGCTGAGAAGCCAAGGACAATGGCACTGGGTTTTGATCCTATTTCATGTTCTGGCTTTGTGGGAGCCTAGCCAGTTTGGATGTTCACCTTCCTAGACCAGGATGGAGGGGGGAGGACTTTGGACTTTCCACAGGGCAGGGAACCCTGACTGCTCTTCAGACTCTCGGAGAGGGAGGGGGAGAGGAGTGAGGGGAGGGGTAGAAGAGTGGGAGGAGGGGGTGGGAAAGGGGAGACGGGGAGCGAAATGGGAGGTGGGGAGGAGGCGGAAATTTTTTTTCAATAAAAAAATATATTACCAAAAAAAAGATACCATGATTTCAGCTGATTTTAGCATGTTTTTATGCCCAGCACACCAGAACTCCTGAGGCTGACAGAAGGTTCAAGAGTTCAAGGCCAACCTGGGCTAAGCAGTGAGACTTAGTCTCACAAGTACAAAACAAAACAAAAACACCCCACTGCCAAATCCTTCATGTTAAATGTTTGTTCCTTTTAGGTTTCAGAAGGGGAGGGAGCTAAACTTATAAACTTATATCACATAGCTTTTTTATTCTGTAACACTAAGAACAGGGAATCTTTTGTTATAGTATATTAAAGGTGATTATTATCATACACAAGACTATGTATTAACATCTCATATATACAATATGAGTTTCTCATAATTTCTACATATTTTCTTCTATTATCACGTGTCATTTCCTATGACGTATTTATTTATTATTTTGAGATAGGATCTCGCTATGTACCTCTGACTGTCCCAGAACTTGGCTATCTAGAGTAGGCTGGCCTTGAACTCCCAATCTGCCTACCTCTGCCTCCCTAATGCTGGGATTTAAAGAGTGAGCCTAATTATTTTGAGATACGGTCTCACTGTGTAGGTTTAGCTGTCCCAGAGCTCCCTATGTAGATCAAGCTGGCCTTGAACTCAGAAATCCTCCTGCCTCAGCAACTGCAGTATTGGGATTAAAGGAGTGTGCTGTCAGGCCCAACCTAAAAATGTGTTTTTTAAGGGTTGATTACAATCTAGGGTCCGTTTGCGGGTCTTCCGAGACAGCCCCACCTACAGCATCCCTTTAGCGGTCGGTCCCCTTGGCGGACAGGAAGAGCGCCTGGCAGCGGCCGGGCTCCCAAGGGGGAAGGCTGGCGTCTGAGCAGAGCAACGGTCCCTACCCGCCTGGGCACGCAACCCGTGGACGTCAGCGGAGGTGGCCAGGGCGCAGGTCACAGCCCGGTGACCTGCAGCTCGCGCAGGGAGCCGTTACTTCCCTCTGGCCCGAGAAGACCCCGGGTGCCAGGTAACTCTGGCTCGGTGTGGGCTGAGCTAAGTCACTGGTTGCCGGATTTCATGGTGTTAGCTCACGGTGTCAGTTGCCAGGAGGATTAGATCGTGGGCTGAGTGAGGTCACAAGTTGCCAGTTAGATTGCACACAAGCATATGAAAGAGAGGGAAAGATGCCAGGAAAACTGCCAAGGGTGGAGGGTCATGTACTTATTATCCCAGCGCTTTAGAGGTAAAGGTCTGGGAGTTCCAGGCTTGGAAGGAAAGAAAGAAGGAGGAAAGGAAGGATGGAAGGAAGGAAGGAAGGAAAGAAAGAAGGAAAGAAGGACAGACAAGAGAGGGGGCCACATATGCTAAATATTTTAATAACCACTCTATCCTAAGGAGTCTAAATCTTGTATTGGAAATGGCTTGGCTAGATCATAAGAGGATGGTAACTACGACTATCTAATCTTCAACCCTATCGAAGGCCTGAGACACAATATTACTTGAGCAGGCAGGAAGTACAATCAAGCAGCTTCCAAAGCAAGCAATATATGACAGAGACAATTAGCTACCTGAGCAATCACCCCAAGTCTCATTTTGCAACATTGAAGCAACCAACTTTGGCTATGTCCTAGAGTAATTGACAGACCATTTTCAGAGGCATAAAATTTTTCAAAACCATCTTATCCTGTCTTGGCAAGATTTGACAGTCCTGCTTATCCATTTACGGATATCATGTAACTACTTGTCAGTGGCTGAAGTATTGCCAGTTCCTTGCCCAAAGGCCAGTTTTTCCAAGAAAAAAAAAACAAGCTCCAAGTGGAGTGTCTTTGGTGCTCAACATTCTCTCAGGAATAGATTGGTATTGTCAGAAGCAGTTGTGTCTCATGTCAACAGAACCCTAAGTTATTTAAATGCCATGTTCCAGAGATCCTTGAAGTGGTTGAAGATTCCCTATCTAGACAGAATACAATCTCTATATATCTAAAGAACCCAATTGATCTGACTATATGTACAACAAACATGAACAACAATTGACCTATAATAATTAATACCTGTGTAACTTAAAGACTAAAACTTCATTTTAGAATATTAAATAATCTGTAAATAAATGTGCAAAAAATGAGGACAATGACCTCAAAATGTAAATAATCTATAAATATCTTGATCAGAGGTAGGAGTAATATATAATGCAATATGAAAATATATCCTAAAAGTTGTACCAATATACAAAATGTCCTAAACTGAGGTAGAAACATGCATATATACAATCTGACAAAATAGCGTTTCATTGGTATACACATGTAAATGAAAGTAACAGATATAATTTGAACTTATATCAATATACAAAACTATGCCAATATAAATTATCCATGAATAATAGCTCACAAATATTCACTCTATTACCTACTATTACTATCTCCCCCCCCCCTTTTTTTTTAACAAACATAGTTTTCACCCCAACCCTCTATCTAATACAAGTAATAGTCAACAACCCATGAACAGTGTTCCCAACACTATGGATAAACTTTTTTGGGATGTGGGGGCATTGTCTTCTAGAATTGCTTCCCACTATCATGGGGGCAATGTTCTCTTAAATGGGATCCTGCAAAA
The DNA here is from genome assembly GCF_014885135.2 of Alexandromys fortis. Lineage (NCBI taxonomy): Eukaryota > Metazoa > Chordata > Mammalia > Rodentia > Cricetidae > Alexandromys > Alexandromys fortis. The sequence continues at coordinate 3,539,430 of NW_026068032.1, forward strand.
ATTAAGTGGTGGTTAAGTTCCAAAATTACTGTCTAGTATAGTTGCAAACAATTTCTGAGCAGTCAATAGGATTTTTTTTTGTTGTTGTTGTTTTGTTTTTCAAAGTTCTCATTTGGAGTTCTGGCCAGAATATGAGAAGGTGCACCATTTCAGCAGCTGATACCCAAACGGTCTGATAGTAGTGCTGTCTGCATCATGATGTCATCTCAGTTAGGTGGAGTTGTTGCTGTGGGGCCCCATCTTCTTCCTGGAAACTTCAGAGATTACTGCAGGAAAAGGATCTGTAGGAAAATCTATGTTCATCATGAAAAAACTTAAGCATCATTCATATAAACATACATTCAATGAAGAATATGACATAGACAAAATAGGCATGGAGAAAGTAAAAGTTTTCCTCAAGTCTTTCTTCTGTCCCACACCAGATGGCTCCTGATATGAGACAGAAACTCTGAATGTTCCTTTTAACAACAAGCTGGATTTATAGGAGTACAGAGTCATTGCCCAACTCCAAAACCAGCTGTGTGTGTGTGTGTGTGTGTGTGTGTGTGTAAATGTAAGTGTAATAGTACCTGGATTCATAAACCATAGTCTGTTTTCTAGATGCTCCTTATGGATAGTTATTTTTTCTTCTGTCAGCATTCAAACATCCAGGGTCTCTTGAAATTTTTGATGATGTGTATTTTCCTGTAAAGATAAGAGCAGAACCCTTCCTTAGCCCTTATGAGCTTTGCTTACCACCTGTATGATTGTCACCATTGTGTATGTGGTATCATTTCTCTTTTTCAAGAGGTTTATCCTTTTCAAAGTGAATCTTTATTAATTTTGATGGTATCCATAATTTTTCTTCTCCTGTGGAAACAAGAGAGAAACCCCTTCCCCAACGTAGTATATCTCCTGGTTTCCATTGTGAAGTCAACACATCCTTGAAATATACTGGTTAATTCAATTCAGAAGTTTTTTCCATTATCTAATGCCTCTCTGCTGATGTTGTTCCTTTCTCATTAGCATTAAGAAAATTCAAGGTTAATAAAGCATTATGCAATCTATTTCTGGGGGTATTATCTGTCCCTTTCTGTTATGTTCAGCATATCCTTTATAGTACAATTTGATCTTTCTATAACTGCCTGACCTGTAGGATTATTTAGTATACCTATAATGTGCTTTATATTATAATAAGCAAAAAGCATTTCATTTTCTTAGATGCCTATGCTGGACCATTGTCTGTCTTTATTTGTGCAGGTATACCCATGATGGCCGTAACCTCCAGTAAATGTGTGATTACTAAATCAGGCTTTTCTGAGCTCAAGGCAGCTGCCCATTGAAAACCTGAATATGTGTCTATGGTGTGGTGTACATATTTTAATTTACCAAATTCTATAAAGTGGAACACAACCATCTGCCAGATTTCATTCCTTTGAGAACCCTTTTTAAATAAATGCTGATTGGCCAGTAGCCAGGCAGGAAAAATAGGCAGGACAACCAGACAGGAAGTAGCAGCGGGTCAATGAGAACAAAAGAATTCTGGGAAGGAGGAAGCCCATTCCTACATAGTCCTATCCAGACACTGAAGAAGGAAGGTGTGACCTGCCCTGCTGAAAAAGGTACTGAGCCATGTTGCTAACATATATAAGAATAATGGGCTAATATAAGTTATAAGAGTTAATAAGAAGCCTGAGCTAATGGGTCAATCAGTTTATATAGACTTCTGTGTGATTATTTGGGACCTAATGGCTGTGGAAACTGGGCAGGACAGAAACCCCAATGAGCAGGCCCTCATGTTACAGTAATTGAGTTTTATCTTCATAAAAAATTTGACTGGACCCCCTGCTTTACTAGAGGTCAAGCTGGCTGCCAGAAGTCCAGGTTGGCTGCCTGCCAACCTACTTTCCACACTCTCTTAATGTCACCCCACCAATTCCAGTTCTTCCCTCCTCATCGCCACCACTGCAAATGTCCTAGCCCCTGACTCAGGTGGAGAACATTTGCACAACAGGAGGCCACACCTGCCACTCTCTGGGTGTTGCCCCACCCTAACCCTCATTGTCAGCTTCTCCCAGCCCCGGTTGGGTGGAGACCCCTGCTCAACCACAGTGCACACCAGCCAAAAGATCATAGAGGAAACAGAAACCAAGGGGGGGAAGCCCATCCAACAAAGACAAACCCATATATCAGCACCTAGACATATAATCCTCACAAAACCAGATACCTAGTTTCCAGTTTAAGAATACAAACAACAGCCAGAGAAATATGTCACCACTAGACACCATCCATTCTACTATTCCAACACAGCTAAGGCTTAAGGAAAAGACCTTAAAAGCAACTTAATGAAGATGATACATCCTTAAGGAGGAAGTGAATAGATACATTAAAGAAATCGGGAAAAGGACAAACAAAAAAATTGGAGGAAATGAATAAATCCAGTAAAGAAAACCAAGAAAAAAACAAACAATTGAAGGAAATGAATAAAACTGTTGAAGAACTGAAAATGGAAATCTATAAAGAATACAAAAAAGTACAAACTGAGGGTATTCTGAAAATGGAAAATCTGGGTAAACAAATAGGAACTACAGAGGACAACTTCACCAACAAAATACAAGAGATGGAAGACAGAATCTCAGATGCTGAGTATATAATAGACAAAATAGATAAATAAGTTAAAGAAACTATCTAAAAAAAATTCTGACACAAAACATCCAGGAAATCTAGGACACTATGAAAAGACCAAACATAAGAATAACAGGAAGGGAAGAAGGAGACGAATCCCACCCAGCTCAACGATCCAGAAAATATTTTTGGTTGTGAGCCTAGCCTTTAATGGCTGAGCTATCTCTCCAGCCCCAGAAAATATTTTTAACAAAATCATAGAAGAAAATTTTTCTAACAAAAAAAAAAAAATGAAAAAAAAAAAAAAAAAAAAAAAAAAAAAAGAAACAAGAAAAAAGAAAAAAAAAAAAAAAAAAAAAAAAAAAGAAAATAAAAAAAATAAATGGATAAAAGAAATAAAAAAAAAAAAAAAAAAAAAAAAAAAAAAAAAAAAAAAAAAGAAAAAAAAAAAGAAGAACAAAAAAAAATAAAAAAAAAGAATAAAAGAAAAAAAAAAAAGATATAGAAAAAAGAAAAGGAAAAAATGAAGAAAATAAAAAAAAAAAGAGAAAAAAATAAAAAAAAAAAAAAAATATAAAAAAAAATAGAAAAAAAGTGAAAAAGAAAATAAAAGGAAACTAAAAAAAGAAAAAAAAAAAAAAGGAAAAAGAAAAACAAAAAAAATAATTCTATCTCTCTCTCTCTCTCTCTCTCTCTCTCTCTCTCTCTCTCTCTCTCTCTCTCTCTCTCTCCCCACTCAGACTTGCTTCTCCTGAACACTGTGTCAATGGATAAAAAAATCTATCTAACAAAAAAACACAAAACCTCAGACTATGTTTTGACTCTTTTGCTCTCCACCCCACCCACAGCTACTTAGCTCCACTCAGACAAAATTCTGCTTTTAAGGCCATCTTCCTTCCGTCCTCTTTAGCCTTAAAGTCTTCAGGGATTTCCAAAGAGACTTTTAATTGATCCCCTTTCTATTGATTCCCTTCCAAGTGATGACATATTTTAATTAATCCCTCTTTCAAATGATGCCTCTCTTAACCAAACTCCTTGCTGTTGGATGGTGTGGTTTCTTTTCCGCTTGTCTCTTGAAAATCTTTCTTTTTTTTGTTTTTACTAACTCTTTTAGTTGTTGTGCAAAATAATGTGTGTGTGTGCTTATCTGAAACTACTGTGTGTTTATTCAACACCATTGTGTGTGCACACACATGCTCTCACATGCGTGCGTGTGTGCTTACTGAGCACAGCCTGTGCTCCCCATGTCCCCTTTGCCCTGTTCTTGCTCATCTCCTTACCCTATGTTTACTTTCGGGCCATAGATCCTCCCTTATCCTCCCAGCTCCTTTCAGCCTTCTTTCTCCCTCTCATAGTCTCTTTCTGCCTTCATCTAACAATGCATGCATATATATATGCATATATATTAATTTAAAGATAAACTTCATACATGAAAAAATTCAGGGTTTGTTTGAGGGTCTACCTGTGTTCTGGTCTTTTTTTTTTTTTTTTTTTTTTGTCAGTTTGACACCACAAGTTCAGATCATCTGAGACGATGAACCTCAGTTGGGAAAACGCTTCCAAACGATTGTCTTGTAGGAAAATCTGTGAGGCATTTTCTTGACCAGTGACTGATGTGGGAGGGCCTAGCTCACTATGGGTGGTGCCACCCCAGGCAGGTGGTACTGGATGGTATTAGAAAGCAGAGCAAGCCATGGGAGTGAGCCAGTAAGCAGCATCCTCCACGGCCTCTGCATCAGCTCCCGGCGTCCAGGTTCCTGCCCTGACTTTTCTTGATGATGGACCTGAGAGTTGTAAGTAAAACCTTTTCTTCCCTAAGTTGCTTTTGGTCCAGGTGTTTATCATAGCAATAGGGAGCACACTAGAGCAGCCAAGACACCATGGTCAAAGCAACCTAGAGAGGTTTTGTTATGGACTTGCCGTTTTAGAGGGTTAGCGTCCATGGCTAGCATGGCGGCCACATGGCAGGAACTTATATCTTGACCCACAAGCATAAAGCAGAGAGAGAGCTACCTGGGAATGGCATGGGTTTTGAATTCTTATCACTTTCCCCTCATGACACATCTCCTCCAGCAAGGCACACCTCCTAATCCTTCCCAAAGAGTTCCACCAACTGGGCACCAAGCATTTAAAAATATGAGCCATGCGAGCCATTCTCGTTCAAACCACCACACCATCTTTTGGCTCCGGACAGACCAGCTCGATCTTTCTGTGTGTAGAACTGTGGTATAGGCCGTTCATTCCCACATGACCTTTTGCTGTTGGCTCCGTGTCTGCAGCATGTCAAAGATGTTCCCACAGTTTGAGTCTCTGACATCATTTCCTACAACTCTTGCAAGGCTCAAGCCCTTGGGTCCTTTGATTCTGCATATACCAGTGGTTCCTTTGTCTGAGGGGTAGGGGCTTTCTTTACTCTCAGTGGGTACCTATGATGATAGTGTCTGTCTGCCTGTGAGGTCAGCTCAGACTTGAACCTTAGACCCAGCGACCTCATCTCCCCAGCTTCCTGGTACTGTTATGGTACCACTTCTATTTTATATAGTTCAGCTCTATATTTCACTGTTTATTCTCACTGCAATCCCATGACAGAGTTGGAACTCTTGATGAGGAGGATCAACAGATGTTTGAACTTACTGTTACCATTCCCAGTCGGTACTCTCAGATCTTCTATGCACATAATCAGAGACATTTCAGTATTCAGGTGTGGGTTGTGTGTAAGGAGCTGGTTCAGGGGTTGGGGAGATGCCTCAATAGGTTAAGAGTACTTGCTATGTAAGCACGGAGACTTGAGTTCAAGTGCCCAGCACGTACATCAAAAGCCAGTGTGCATCTGTAATCTTGATATTGCAGAAGACAGAGAATACAGTGGTCTGCTGGCTGCCAATTAGCTCCAGGTTCTTTGAGACTGTCTCAGAGTAATAAATTGAAGACTGTTAGGACAGGTGCCTGATGTCTTCCTCTAGCCTCTATGTAGACACCTGTACACATGTGTGTGTGCGCACACACACACATGTATACACAAGGGAGGGGAAGTGAAATTTACCCACTTTTAGATAATAGTCTATACTTTTAAGACTAAAAGGGGAAATCTGTTTAGTAATCCCAAAATGTGTATCATAAACTTGAAAGTTTGAAGCATGGGATTATCTAAAATCTCATCACGCAATAAATATATCCTGAGCTGATTGGTTAATTTCTCGCCTTTAAGAATTCATTGTGGTGAACACACAGTGAATCTAGTAACTTCCCTAGACTATCACCTTGTGTGCAGGCTGGTTTCTATCTGAATTTTAATTGACCTGTAACATTTATACTCCTTTACAGGATACAGTATTATGAGTGATAGTAACATGTAACCATTAGGCTGGGGCTCTTACCTTGACTTTTCCAACAGCATAAGTATCAGTAGAGGCACTATGTACAGTGCCCTCTGCTGAACCCCAGGGAATCCAGAGGGAAACTCAGGAGCTAAGTGGACTGTGCGTTCTCTATGGCTAGGCTGGAAGCTGGTGCCAAACAATGATGTCACATCTGGTGATGTGATCACTTCTCTCAATTGTGTGCTCTCCCGGGTCCACCAATTCTTTCCATACAGGTCATCGGGCGGCCATCAGTTGGTAAGATTTTCCTCTTTATTTGGCCAAAGCTGGATCTAGACTTGTCATGAGTCATCCTAAGCCAGGGCTTTAAAAAATGACTTTGCACTTATATCTCACCTGCGTATGTTCCCAAGTGTCGTGTGAAAACCACGATAGGAACAGTCTTCCCAGGGCGCAGAGAAGCTAGCACCATTTCCCATGTAAATGACTGGAGGATTCTCACTGCTGCAGAGAAGGCCAAAGCCCAAATAGGAACCCAATAGCATGAGAATCTTGGCTCGGACTGACCCCACATCTGCTCAAGCTACCATGTTGCCAGATGTGTTGGTGGATTCATAACCACCTGACTGGGGACCATCTCCAGCTGAATCAACAATGAACAGCTTCCAAACCAGCAGGAGCATGCTCAAATCTCACACCTCGGGATGGATCCCAATAGCTCAGGCTCTGATGCGGTATTTCACTAATTTCTGTAATCAGCGTTGTCCTGGTCCTCAGTGATTTCCAGACAAGTGACAGTTTTCTTTCTGAGGCAGAGAGCAGAAATGAAAAGCAGGTGCTGGCTTTAATGAAATTCAAATCTGATGAAAATAACCACTCTGCTATCGATGTTTTCACTTTCCCAGTGCAACCAACTAATTCATCTACAACTTTCTTAAATAGGAATGAATTTTTTATTGTGTAATTGAAAATTTAAATTATACCGAACTTGGATGGTTTCAAGAGCCAAACTTTTCAGCTCCTGCAACAATTTACTTGTGAATTTACTAATCTGGATTTTACTCCCTACTATTTTACTTCCAAAGAGGAAAAGAGCTCAGTGGGAGGCTTCTGAGCAGCTTCAGCTGATTTGTTGCTTCAATGAGGGCAAGTAAATTTCTGATTCCAAGAAATTTAACTGAAAATACCTTTTATAGTCTCTCAAGTGATAAAATCCTAAGTGTCTAGTGATATACATCAAGGAACTTAAGTATTACCACATTGTGGCAGCTTGAATGTAATTGGTCCTCATAAGCTTATAGGAAGTGGCACTATTAGAAGGTGTGGCTTTGTTGGAGTGGGCGTGGCCTTGTTGGAGGAAATGTGACACTGTGGAGGTGGGCTTTGAGGTCTTATGCATGCTCAAGCTATGCCTAGCATCTCAGACCACTTCTCCATCACCACGTCTACCCGCACAGTGTTATGTCTGCCTGCACAGCACCACGTCTACCCGTACAGCACCACGTCTGCCTGCACAGCACCCCGTCACACCATGATGATAATGGACTGAACTGCTGAAAATATGAACAACTTCATGAAATGTTTTCCTTCATAAGATTTGCTGTGGTTGGTCATGGTGCCTCTTCCAGCAATAGACACCCTAAGAAGGACACATATGTATTATGTACTTAGACTCAGTCTTTGCATCATTGTGTATGGTGAAGCTCAACAAAGCACAATTGGACAAACCCTAAACAAAGAGGAGTAACGCCTGCGCTTGTCTCCGTAGTACCCGACATCCACCTCTTCTTCCACTGTTGTGACCAAATACCCCAAAGGAAGAGGCATTCTCAACTGGAAGGCACAGGACCAGGAGCTACTGGTCACATGACAACCATCGTTGGGAAGCCGAGGGAGGAACGCTGGTGCTCAGCTCACTTTTTCCTTTAGATTCAGTCAGGATCCGGTCCATAGCTCGGTGCTGCACACATTCGTGATGGGTCTCTTTCCCAGGTTTCTGTGCTGTATGCCTTCTGATAGGTCTTCAGGGATATGTTTCCATGGTGATTTTAAATCTAGTTGAGCTGACGATGAAGGTGAAGGTGCACTCTATGGTGTGTAGTTTGGGTAGGCCAGCCCTATTCAGGCAGAATAATCTCCACTAGCAAGAACTTGCTTTCAGTTCTTGTTTTCTATGCTAGATTAAAGTTTGGCATAATTAAAGAGGCAATTATCTTTTATAATTAAAATTATTTAAAACCCAAACCCCCAAAAAGACTAGGAGAAAAAGAAAGATAAACAGGAAGACTGCCCGCTGTTCCCATGTAATACTCTCCCTTTTCTGGTCAACTTGAAAGGGTGATCAGACTCAGGAGAATACCGCCTGGGGTTCAATCATGTTCTTTCAAACCCCATTTTTCAAACTTCAGAGTTTTCTCATGATGTGTTAATTTTGTGGTGCACCAAAATTTATGAAAATGTTTAGTTCAAACTCAATTTGTCTTTGTTGCACCAGCAGCTCTTGCCTGGCATGCTGCCCGGAGTACTGATTGCAGAAGCAGTGCAGTAGCTTTGAAAGAAGCAATGCAGTGGTCCAGTGAGGACGTAAAACTCAACTTCTGTTTTGATTTTCCAACGTGCAGTATAAAAAGTAGCATTTTGCTGCTGGAGGTGTGCCGTTTGAAAAACCGTTTGTCATTACCGGGATAGCTTGCCTATTAAAACCAACCCGGGAAATAAGATTATTGCAGCCCTAACCTTTTTGATTGTTTGTTCGTTAACAGTGAGATCAGGATTGTAATTAAAGGTGAGGACAGATGGGCTTTCTTTTCTGAGGATTCCACCCAGGGCTTGCACATGCTAGGCGGGCACCATCCTGCACTTATCCCTGCCCTCCCGCCCCCAGGACCGACTTTAGAAGTTTGCTTGCACAGGAAGGACTTGCTTATTTCAAGGATGTGATGCAGAGCACCAATACAGGGAGGACGCATGCGCCCATTTATCTTCACCCACCATTTTTGTGAGTTACTCAGATGTCCCCGTTAAAAGCAGGTGACCATGAAATACATGCTTTTTAATTGATGCAACATTTTATAGATGAAATTATGACTTCTCTTAATTTTTTGGCTTTTTTTCCCCCTTTGAAGCATTTGCCCTCAGCTACCATAGGAGCAATTAATGTTTTCAGATATCAATAGAAAAGAGATTCTCATTCAGCTGGAACTAGGCTAAGTATGTAAACCAAAAGGTGTGTGATGAGGACAGAGCTGGCCGACTGGGCAGGGGTCCCCTGGTGACTTCGGAGTGAGAAGTTAGGGGTCACATATCCGCTCTAGGATGGTTGTGTGTCAGGCGTAACTCAGAGGGTATCTAACTAAACAAAGATCAGGAACGAGCTGAGCCACTCTCCGTTCATTGTGTTCTCCAGCTGTGAGTGTCTCTGATTAGTGTCCAATGTCCTTTCCCACCAGTGCCACACGAAGAGATAGGCTGTGCAATGATGGCCTTCAGAAACATCTCCTTCTACAGAAGGAAGTAAGCTACAGGATGCGGTAATGGCACTTGAGATACTGCGGCCATGTTATGAGAATGAATGATGCAGGTACCCGAAGACAGCACTGCCTGGAGGAGTGCACGGGATAAGATAAAGAGGAAGGCCCCCCCCCCCCCGCAAAACAAAACAAAACGCTGGATAGACAGCATACAGGAAGACTGCGGAACCTCGGGTGTGACAACAACACAAGCATCTAGGACTGCCCAGGACAGGAACAACTGGGGAACCGCCGTAAATGGGCTGCCATGCGTGCTTGAGCATTGCTGGAGCATAAATGAGTGCGATGAATCCTTTCTCGGAGAACAGCTCCTGCGTGCACCTGCTCAACCCTTCTGTGTTTTCAGGGGATGACAGCTCACTTCCAATATTTCATTTGAAGCTAGAGATATGGACTCCTTCTACACCATCAAGGCTTAGGTGTGCAGGTAACAGAAACCTGAACAGACAATAGATTGGACAATCACACAATGTGAAGGCTTTAGAACTGCTTTCATCAACCCTTAGTTCTCACCTCCGGAGTCTGGCTTTGTCTCGCTCCCTGGACCTGCTCTAAGATCTGTTTCTGTCATGTTCATAAATCAGCTATAAAAGCAGTGAGACTCATACACTTCTTCATTTATATTCTTGCAAGAGATGAAGTTCCAACAACCACTAAAAAGAATCCTGATTACTAGTCCATATGTTTCCAGGAGGTAGAACTGTGATAATTCCAGGACTGGCATATTTATTTTTTCTCTGTCCCACCAGCTTCACTGTCAAATAAGTTAGGTCCCTCCGGAGAGCCTTAAAGTCTAGCAATCAGTACGGCATACACAACTATCAATTCCCAATAGAAAACACAATGTAGTGAAAAATGATCAAAATATCAATAAAAATCCTCAACTAAAAAGAAGTTACTCAAAGACATTATAACGGAGTGAGTGTTCTTGTCACTCATGTGATAGGGTCATGAGGATCCCTGCTGGTTTAGTCGGTAAAGGCCTGCCCTGTCAGCATAAGGACCTAGGCTCAGATTTCCATTACCCATATAGAAGGTAAGTGTGGAAACACACATCTGTAATCCCGGTACTGGCAGTGGGTAGGGCCGAGACAGGTGGATCCCTGGAGCTCACTGGCCGGCCAGCCTACCCAAATTGATGAGCTCCCAAGGAACCTGGACCATGTAGAAACAAGGTGGAGAGAACCCGAGAAGACACCCGCCGCCAGCGTCTGGCCTCTAGACACACACATATCCGTGTGAACATGCACACTCATGCACACATACACCTGTATGAACGCGCACGTGGAGCACACACATTATCAGCAGGCTGATTACATTGTTGATGTTTACCTCTTGATAGCTTTAAATCATACTCTGAACTTGTTACCTGTTGCCATGCATGAGGGCAGAGTGATAAGTAAGCCTGGGTATTCCAGGTTTTGGTGCTCGCAGAAAATTTACCCCTTACAAGCACAGCCCAGTGTGGGGATCTTCCCAACACTGCATAGCTCTATGCCATGGTGAAAAACCAAAACAAAACGCCAAGCGTGCATACACACACACACACACACACCCCACACCGAGCTAAAAGTCTTTCCTAAACTCTCATATTTAGACCTACTTGGGGATTCTCCCCTGAACTTCATGCAAAGCCTCACGGGTAACAAATAATAAACCCGTCAGATATTCTCAGCTTGCACATGGTATCATACGTATTGAGATATTACATAATTCTGTTGTGATCCTGGTCATTTCTTTGGGTAACACTTAAACCACCATGGTCAGCAGCACAACTTCTGAACCCCTTGCTGTGGTCTGTTTGTGTTTCCCAAATCCACATGACAGTTTAATTCCCTGTGTGACTATGTAAGTAGGTGGGTGCTTTGGCAGATGATTGGTTCATAGGTTTGACTGGTGTCTTCAGGTGGAAGGCTGGTACTGTGTGAAGTCAAGGGCCATCTATGAACCAAAAGGCACCCTCATCAGACATCAGATCCTTTGCAGAAAGATCTTGGACTTCCCAACCTTCAGAGCTGTGAGAGATAGCATGTCATCTCCAAGTCTCCCAGGGCTGTGCTGCAGTTGTTAGATGGGACTCAGGGTGATTCCGTATTCTACGGCTGCTGCTTCCAAATGCATCTCCATCCCCGAACCTCTTTAAACAGCTTCAGAACCTGGACCCATGCTCAGATCTTGATCTTCCCCTCTCCTTTGCCTACAATAAACGGGGTCGTCTTCATGGCCACCTTGTTCATAGATCCTCATCCTGGCTACTTCATGCCTGCCAGTTGCTATTTTAGTCTTGGTAACCTCTCTCCCCCTGCTCACCTCTGCTTCAACAATTCCTCCAGACTTGATGAACACACCCCAGAGTTTCTCATTGCCTTCAGAATAGAACTCCCATCTTTCTGTTGAGTTTGCAACACTCCTTTTTATCTTGCCTCTTCTCGAGACAGTCCTGTTTTTCTCGTGTGATCTCATGGTACCACCTGGTCCCAGTGCCATCTCTATGTTGAGGATTCTGGGGACTGACTGATTAAAATGTCCTTGGTTATGGAGTGGTGGCATGTTACAGATCGAGGAATAAAATGAGCGTGGGCTGTCTTTATTCCCCCTTAGTAACTATTTACACACATGTCCACATCTGATCTAACGTCCCTTTTTACTGACAGGTGAGATCTTTGAAATGTATTAACTTAGCAGAACATCAGCATTTACTGACCCAAAGGCTAAAAAGAGTCATGACATCTTAAACATATAGGCAGAGACTTCTCTGCTTAGCTGTAACCTGTCTAGCTGATGTTCTCAACAATAAGTTTGGAAGGTGCATTCGTCCGCGACCTTCTTTTGTCCTGTGACCATGAAGAAGTCGCACAATCTCATCCACGGTGGAACATGTCATTCTATTGTAGTGTGAACCAGTGTTCCCAGGCCAAGACCATTTGAACACCAATACATTATCTTATTTTCTCTGGAATGGAAGCCATGTTTTACACTTGCCACAGCCCTTCCCTTCTCCCTCTCCCTTCATGTTTGTTTGAAGCGCGCTCCTGTTTCTTAGCTGCACTTCAGGGCTTGTCATGAGCTTTCTGTCCAATGAGCAACACCCCCTGGTTAGCCAGGTTGAGAGGGGCACCCAACGGCTCTGATTCCTGATTTGATTGCATCTCTCTCTCTCCACTTGGTCTTGAGGGTGTGGACAATGCTGCTCCTCTCAGCTCACTATGAGTACTGTGGATCTGTAGACACGTGCGCAGCAAATGTCAGGAACGGTGTCAGGTGATTGTAGAGGTAAGGACTGTGCTTAGTACTCAAGGTCACGGTTCCAGAAGCAAGGCCCCAAAGACATGAGAGGCCTCTCCTCTGCAGGGAGTGTAAAATGGCGGGGAAGAGGGTGGAATTTCTAAAAGGTAGAGCTAGCATGTGACTCAGCAACTAGAGTCTATTCCCAATATCTATCCAAGAGGTAAAGGTGAGCACAGAACTGCTGGATGATCCATAGAAGTATTATTCATGTAAGAGGGCTCAGAAAACACTACACAAAGTGAAGGAGACCAGGCACAAAAGGTCGCACGTTGTGCGTATTAGACATGTCCAGAGGAAGCAAGTGTATGAGACAGAAAGTGGATTAATGTTGCCTGGGGCTGACATGAGAGTGAAGAGATGGAAGGGATGACGGCTGAAGGGCATGGGCTTTCCTCTGCAAGTCATGAAAATACTTTAGTGTTGGGGGCTCAAGTATGAGCGTACTGAAACACAGGTTCCTATGAGGAATTTCAGAGGTGAGAGTCGGATAACTGGGAAACACTGACTTGAAACGTGGAGTGGTGGGCTGTGGAGGTGGTGGTGGTGGGGGGGACGACAATGTGGCTTCCCATCTTGCTTTATAGTGTGTTAAATTACCCTTCCTGAGTCTGTGCTCTTATTTGAGGTGATTAAATTAATATACCTTTAGTGCAGATTTATTGTACAAATTAAGAAAATAGAATCTCATTCTATTTTGGTCAATGCCATAGGCACACAGAATGTTCTATGCATGTTCCTATCATTACTATTAAGTCCATGTGATACTAAATTTAGGATTAGGTGGGACAGAGTAAGCACGCAGATGTTTTGACAGAAAGCCAAAGGCATTAGAGTGGCAGGCGGAAGAGAAGACACAAAGGTATTGATAACAGTTTAAGACATGCTTATCGAAAGCTTTTCACTTCTATTAGACTGCTCGATCAACAAGAAATAGGAAGCAGCTTGCTGGATGTACAAATGAGAAGTGGCCATTCACTTGTTGTTCACACAACAATAAAGAATGTGTGAGAAAAAAATATGTGTAAGATAGCATCAAATTTCTGTAATAGAAATACACTTGTTTGTACAAAGAATGGAACGGGATAGAAAAAGGGTGAGGAGACCTGATATGTATTACTGTACTGTAATACTTATCTATTAGGCATCACAATCAATCAGCTACTAATGGCTTCAAGTTGCCCAGCTCAGTGGGGGCTTGCCAGGATCCTGGCGATACTTCCCGCTTTGAGTTTAGAGATTATATGTAGTTGTCAGTTTTGTTCAGTGGAAGAGAGAAAAGCAATTCCCAAGATGTTTAAGAATGCCCTTTATATGATGAATATGTGTAGTCCAGAGACTCACACTCAAATTCCCAGAGTACTCGACAGAAAAAAATCTTGAATGTATCGGGTTCATTTCTAGATTGTTACCACTTGATTAGTCCCAAGTAAATGGTAAACATTCAATAAAAATTGTTAAGTGTGTGCTACCTGTTGGTCATTTCCACCTAACAGGCACGACATTCCACACAACCCTCTCAAACAAAAATCTTTCAAGGATGTGTGTATTCCCTTCCGAAGCTGTTGACTGAAGGCTTTGAGATAAGGATGTCATGGCAGCTGAAAAATCAACTGCCTTCCAGAGTATGGCTGAACCGCTATAATAGAGAAGAGTAACTACAGTCCTAGGGCAGAGATCTTCAAATCCATAGCAGTCTAGACAAGTTTTTAGCTTAGGCACGTCCAGAAACTCGAGACTAATGCTAAGCCATTAGGATCAAATGTCACGTCAAACGTGTCTTGGGCCTGTCATACAGCCAGGTGCTTTATTCGGGCCTCATGTTTAGTTGCTTGTAAGTGAAGGGATTAGAATGTTCTTCTCATGGCAGATCCGAGTTCTCAACAGGAAGAACATTATGATTTGGTAGGTGGTTTTATGCGTCTCTCACTAAGGAAGAATAACCTTAAAAAGGAGGTAGCTCTTGAGGAAGGTCAGGAAAAGCGCAAGCCAAAGCCAGTCTATTGTAGAGTGCCATTATCTGAGGATCACCCAACTATGAGTCTCTTCCGGTGGTCTAGCCTGCTGAATCCCTGAGAGGAGGCACATTTGGTGGATGGCTTTGTTTTGAATGGAGCAAAAGATAAGGCACGACGCAGTTTCTGAGGATGGTCAGGTCGGTCCATTTCACAGGTCCCTCCTCTCCTCAAACGAGGTTCAGCTGGCCTCAGACTGGGGTCATGTGATGCGCCCAGGGTGCCTGGAGCGCGGCGCGCAGGCCTGGGCGGGCCTTGGTGGAAATCAACTTCCGGTGAGGAGGTCCTGGACGCCGGGTGGTGCGTGGGCAGCCTCAACTTGGGTACCTGGGCCCGCGGTCACCGGGAGGGGGGTGCTGGCCCGCGTCCTGGGGCTCGTGTCCGGGAGCCGGGTGTGGTGCGCAGTAGCGCGGGGAGCACTTGGCGACGGCGGGAGCAGGTAAATGGGTGCTCGCCGTCAGGGTCCGGGTCTCGGCCGCGCGCGGGCGTTCCCGGGTGGGAACGTGACCGAGTTCCTGCCAGCCCCAAGGCCTCGGCCGGGCGACTCACGGGACCTGGGTCAGGGAGGCGCCCGGCTCCGGCCCTCGCCCGTGCGGACCTGCCCCTGCGTGGTCCCGAGTGGAGAGGGAACTTCGCGTGCCGGCCGCGCCGCAGTCGTCGCTCGGGCGGAACGGAAGTGCCAAGCCGGCCGCGGTTCCCGCCGGCGCCGAGCGGCGCACCCCTTCCGGTTTCAGCATTTTGCGCAAAGGCGCCCGCGGCGGGTAGTGCGAGTCCTCAGGGAGAGCCGGTCACGTGACACGCCCACGGCGCCGTGTCGGGTTCCCACCCGAGATGAGCACCTTGAGGAGTGCGGGACCTCGGTCTTCCCCGCAGGCGGCCGCGTCTGCCCGGCCGCCGCCTCCGGAGGAAGCTTTGCCGCTTTGCACGCGAGTCGTCTGCCGCTCCAGCACCTCTGGGCCACCGCGGCCGCGGTGCTCTCGACCCTCAGCGCTCGGGGTGGGGGGCGGGGAGGCTTTGGGTTTGGCTGAGGCTTCTCAGGGCTACCCCTCACTCCCCAAACTCCGACTTCTTCCTCCACTGTGTAGACACTGACAGCGTCCGCCCCGATCTTTACCGCCCGGGTCGGTGGATGGCTCAGGAACACGTTTGCATGCTGTGTGGTTGAGGGAGTACCATCTTGTCACTGGGTGGACCAGCAATCACCTCACCTCAGAGTTTCAGGCAGAAGCCTGCAGATACTCACGGGACGGGTTGGCAGCAACCGGTGAGAAGTGCGGAGCCCTACACTTGTGGTCCTCACAGCCACACTTTCTCCTGCTTTGGGATAAATAACCCAGGGAAGATGCTAGGCCTGCTCGCTGCACCTCCTTGGTGCAGTGTGATAGTGTGTGGAGAATTGCCTGGTGAGGAAGTTTGGTATCTCCCTCAGGATGGCTAGGAGGCAGTTCCGTGGGCTGGGAAATGTGAACTGGTTGCCTAGCAACAGCATAATCCACATGAAATAAACATAAAACAAAACGAGAAAGTTAAGTCTTCCCTCTTTTATGAAATGGAAAAATGTATCGTCTTAATGGGTATTTAGCCCAGGAATTTTGAGTCTTTAAGAAAAATTTTAATCTTAATACTTCACAGGAAAAGAAACTGCTTAGGAAATCTTTCAGAGAAACATTGGTTGTTCTTTTCTGTCTGATCATTAATTGTCTCAAACTCAAATTGACAGACAGGTATTTGTTTAGTCGGGCACTTTATGTTGAACACCCAGCGACAGTCAGGTTTGTAAAGTATATAGAATTTTTATGAATGACGAAGACTTTGAAGGGGCTCTTTCTTGACACAAGCCAAATAGGAATGGATTGAGGTGGGTGAGGCGTTTCTGTTTATGAAAAAGAAGGAAAAAGTAAATTCTAAGTTTCACAATCACAGTGCCCACTGGCAACTTATTCCTTATAACTTCTCATTAAGTTTTCTCATTTCTTGTACAGTGTAAACTTTGGTGACGCCACTCAGTATCGTATGTATCCATGTCTTTGTAATGGTTCTTTTCTTTTGGATTTGGAAACATTTGAAGGGCTTGGTTTCTTTCTGTGTCTCCTTTCTTACTCCGGTTTCCAGTAACTTGGGTTTAGTTTATTTGAATTGGAGTTTGTACATTTTCTCAAAGGACATTTTTTTCACATTTTAGTTTAGGGAGAACCTTCCACTAATTGAGTTAGTATGTCTTTGTATACACTCTGACAGATGCCTGGTCACATAGCGTCACCAGTTTGCTTGTTGGCATCATCCTGGATAGCTACAGCTGTATTCTCTGACCGTTGTTTCCTTTTCTGGGATTGTGTAAGTGGAATGATAGAGTGCTACCCGTTGCTCCCACAGCCTTTCACCAGATGCAGTTTTGGTGCACCCATTTTGGTGCCTCCTTTAAAAGGGGGGAGGTAGTATTTTCTTATGTGAGTAGACCGCCGTGTTCTCACTAGTTGGTGGACATTTAGGGTGTTTCTAAGTTTTGTATTTTGGAATGAAGCTGATACAAAAGTCCATTTTGGGGTACATTCATATTTAATCATTAAGAGACATTTGTTTTCATTTCCTTTGGTTAAATATGGAGGTGGAATATTGGACCAGATGGCAGGTGCATGTTAGCCTCTCAGCACAGTTTTCCATGGCAGCTGCTGTGTACGGTACTCGGTACTCCAGCGAGTGAGGATGGGTGGTCCACGCTGCTGTGCAGCAGTCAGCTTTTGGCATTTTAGCTCCTGCTTTAGCAGGACTGATTGAATTTTTATTTATTTATTTTTTCTGTTTTTAAAATTTTGTTTTTATTGAAGTATATGTTTTTCTCTGCTCTCCTCCTTTCCTCTCCTGTCCCTTTTGCTCTCTTCCAAGATCCCCACGTTCCCAATTTACTCAGGAGATCTTGTCTTTTTCTACTTCCCATGTAGATTAGATCCATGTATGTCTCTCTTAAGGTCCTCATTGTTGTCTAGGTTCTCTGGGATTGTAAATTGTAGGCTTTTTTTTTTTTGCTTTATGTCTAAAAGCCACTTATGAGTGAGTACATACACTATTTGTCTTTCTGGGTCTAGGTTACCTCACTCAATATGATATTTTCTAGATCCATTTGCCCACAAATTTCAAGATGTCATTATTTTTTCTGCTGTGTAGTACTCCATTGTGTAAAGGTACCACATTTTCCTTATCCATTCTTCAGTAGAGGGGCAGTTAGGTTGTTTCCAGGTTCTGGCAATGGCAAATAATGCTGCTATAAACATAGTTGAACACATGTCCTTGTGGCACGGTTGAGCATCCTTTGGGTATATACCCAAAAGTGGTATAGTTGGGTCTTGAGGTAGATTGTTTCCTAATTTTCTGAGAAATTGCCATACTGATATCCAAAGTGGCTGTACCAGTTTGCACTCCCATCAGCAATGGAGGAGTGTTCCCTTTACCCCACAACCTCTCCAGCATAAGTTATCATCAGTATTTTTGATCTTGGCCATTCCAACAGGTGTAAGATGGAATCTCAGAGTTGTTTTGATTTGTATTTCTCTGATGCCTAAAATGTTGAGCATTTCCTTAAGTGTCATTTTGGGTTCCTCTGTTGAGAGTTCTGTTTAGGTATGTACCCCATTTTTTTCAATTGGATTATTTGTTTGATGATCAATTTCTTGAGTTGTCTGTTTTGCAGATCAGCTCTGTGTCTTTACAGTGCAGTCACTGAAGTCTGTATAGATTATTGGCCACATACAATTATTTCCATTAATGCATAGAACTAATACATCCAGCCTTTTCCAAGGGTCTCTGCAGGATGGTGCACGCCCATAGTGCTCTGGTGAGCACATTTACTACTGTGCAGAGCCAGAGGCGGAGTCTTAGGGCCGTCCTAGGTCTTTCTCCAGCGAGTGTCTGTTCAGCTCTGTGGACAAACTTGGCCTTGTAGATTTTTAGGAGCATGTTGGATTTTTTAGAAATAACATGTGAACATGTCATTCCTCCACTTCTCATATTTATATGTTTGCCTGTGTGTGTAGCTGTTGCCACCTGAGTTTTAAGAAGGTTAGCTGTTTGTTTTTGACGGAGCTAATCCTGTCCTGGCAACCTGAGTGAGATCAAATGTCGATAAGCACAGGGCAGCATTTCCAGGGCGCAGCTGGACAGGTCAGGAGTGGCAGCTTCTGAGAGTTCCCGGGTTCCTGTGCTTTGAGCCTGTCTCCAGTGCTGGGGAGAGCAGGGTGAAGTTCTGTAGAAGGGCTACAGTGTCCTTCCTGGCAGCCCTGGTTATCACAAGCTGTTGGAGTTTGAGTTAGGAGAAAGTTGGCTGGCACTTTTTGCCAGTGTTGTTCAAGTATTATTTCTGGAATGCCTCTGGCAGTCTTCTTCCTTCCGCTGTGGGTAACATTTGCGTGGTCCAAATTGTTCTTAATGTTGATTCCACCAGTCATATTCTTCCATCTTCTTTATCATCTGTGTGCATTTGAAGCTTTGTGGAAGACATCATTTGTGGGTTACTCGAGTTCAGAAAGGGAAAGTTTCCCTTGTGTATTAAACCACTTATTAGGATTATTAGTTATTGTCTTAAGTGCTGTGAGATGAGTCCACAGAATAAAACCTAGGATCGGCTCCTGCCTTCAGCAGTGTGGCTCTAGAGTATGAGCAATCTATAAACGTGGATTCCGTCCCTGGCTGAGTGAGAAGTAGATCTGATGAGGTGGTGCATAAACACAGTTAACTATAAACGCTGCATCCTAGACAAGAGTGTCGCCAGTTAGGAGGTCACTGTTCTCTGTAACCCAGTTAGCTTACACAGATATTGCTACGTTGCAGGTGTGTGAATTGCCAGCCATTATGCCCACAGGGAAAGTAGCAAACAAAAGACACCATTTATTGAATTGCCTCCTTTGCCTGAACATACTGCTTAGGGACGTTGTATTTTCCGTGTAAGGAATTTCCCCACAACAGATAACCAGAGCCCATATTTCCTCTTGGTTTGTTGAATACATCTAGGCGTGTTTTGTATATTCTGTGTTTTGGTTGAAGGTATCTGCTTCCCCTCATTTAATAGAACGTTATTGTCTTGTCGCATCTCTGTGTCGTAACTGAGACCAGCACAGACGAGTCTGTAGCTGCAGACCCTGGGTGCGAAGGTCACTTTTGTAACTGAGGGAGATGGGAGTGATCTGCCAACGGGGTTGAGAGATGTATCCCAGCATGCATTTCCGTCTTCACAGAGCCAAGCTGACAGCTCTGGGAAAGCAGTGCCATTGGAAACTCCAGTACCACCATCCTGCAGAGGGTCTGTGCATCTGACTTGTTCTCACAAGAGACACTAGTTAGGTGGCCCCCGGGTGTATCCTTCTTGTCCCTTCAATCGGGGCTAGGTTTTTACTTGTTGATTACCATGGCAGTGCCCCTCCTTTGGCTCCTAGAGTTGCGTAAGGTTCAGTATAAAATAATAAAAACACCAACTGAAAATTTACACAGAATTTAAGGAATTTGTATACATAAGGAAAGAATCTTGAGCAAATAAAAATGAGTGTCATTTCTGTCTCCCTGGAGGTATCATTGTTTGACTTTAATTACATTAATTGACTCAGTAGAGAAGCAGGGCCAGCTGGCACGTCTGTAGGACCTTGACCCCCAAGGTGTCAGGTGATGAAGACCACGCCCAGCTGCTGCTTTTGGATTGGGCGTTGTCAGAGTTAAGATAGGAAGGTGTTTCTAAAAAGGACTTCTCTCCTGGTTTATGTGTGTTGGAAGTATTATTAGAGTTGGTGCTCAATTACTTACTAGGTGTGGAGGTGAAAAAATTACAGGTGATTCATGCTAAAGTCAGAATCACATGAAAAATATGTGCTGAGGATTCTGGTATTTTTAATTCAAGGGGAAATGAAAATTAGTGGTTAGAATACGTTTTATATCATCTTGGAAAAATGTGAGCAGGCAAGTACTTTATGTGTTTCTCTTGGTGAACAAGTCTGTTTTCTTTTAAAGAGACACTATTAGCAGGTCAGACCTTTGGTGAGAACATAGTCGGATCTGCGTGCTCTCGAGAGTCTGAACCTTTAATAGTGGGAGGCTGAAGGTGTGGAGATGCACAGCTCCCGTCTGCGGGGTTTGCTGAGTCTTCACTTGTCCTAGGTTCCTGAAAAGAGGCGTGGGGACTGAGGAAAGAAACAGACAAGAGACAGAAGGTAGAGTCGGGAGGGCTTCCAGTGAATACTGTAACTGCTTCAAGTTTATTACTTAGGGTTGTTATTTACTCTAGTCAAAAGGGGAGGGCAAAGGACTTCCCTCGGGTGATACCAGGAACAAACAAGCATTAATTCCCTCCTTACCTCTCAGAACACCTAGCAACCGTGCCCTAAGGCAAACATCCTGCTGTCTGGTCTTTGCCTTGTAAGACGTCCTGTTATTTGTACTCCCTGACCTTTAGTCAAGATGGAATGGATTCAAACCTGTGGGCTCTACATTCTCTTAGGGTTCAGCTCTTATCACTGCTGCCGTGGGTCTTCCAGGACGCCATGTAATTAAACAAATGCAACACACCTTTGCACAGTTAAAGCCATACACTGCAGCATAAACAAAGGCAACACACCTTTGCACAGTTAGAAAAATAGCCCACAACACTAGGAAATAGGACGAAACCCTGATGTAGGTGAAGACTGAACCCTAAATTGCAATGAGTGACCTCCTGTCCTTCCCGGGGAATTAATTTCTTGTGCCCTCGAGGAAACCTCACGCTGGGTATGCTGGCTGCTCACAGCCTCTCGCCACTCTGTCTCTGGGTCTGCAGCTCAAAGCATCATCAGCCCCTAAAGGTAAGGTTCAGAGCATGCCCTGTGAGGACGTGCTGCGCTCTGAAGGGCTGTGCGAGCTTCACAGTTTACACAGAAGGTTTAGGTGTGCAGGGTGCAACTGATAACCTGGTCAGATCAGACCAGATTCATTGATGTGCGAGTGTTATGCAGGGATTCTGCACTTGAGTTTGGGAAGTTAGGCAGAGCTGTGGTACTACGCCTGCTCTCCCCACCATAACTGCAGCCTGGCCACAGATGCAGTTTCCTGAGCAGGCTGGGAATGCTGTACCTGCTGTGGTGTGATGGCCAAGTTGGGGTCTATAGAGTTAGGGAGGTGAGAACGTGAGCCCGTGCGGTCATTGAGGATTTACTCACTGAGGTGGGAGGTGATGGCACGTGGGAGGATCAAAGGTTCAGTCATCCTAGGCTACATAGGGAGTTCAAGGCCAGCCTGGGCTACCTGAAACACTGCCTGAAGAAAAGACCTACTCACTGAAATTGTTGGGATACATTTTTTAGGGGAGCCCTGACACCCCGTAAGAACTCTGGTGGGGTATTTTAAGGCAGGACTTACAGTGGGACTTGCAGCCACTGAACTGGGGAATGGGAACCCAGAGCACTTAGCTGCCAAAGATGAGATGTGAGGGGCGTGCAGGATGCACAGCAGAGCCAAAGAGGTAGAATAGTCTGACTTCTGTAGACCTGTGGTCCCGTCATATTGATTTTGGTGTTCCCAGAAGTAGAATAAAGAATTGATCTGCATAAGTCGAAAGTTTCAGGTCAGGTGAGGTAGGTTGTGAGCAGAATAATAAAGAGTGCATCCCAGCTCCCGCCGGTTCCAGACACGGGCAGTTCACAGCTGCTAAATGAAGGGCAGGCTGGGTCGCCTTCAGCAGTGTCTCTCAAACACCTGTCAAAGTTTATACTTCCAGTTTTCCCCCAGTCTTTCTGAGGAACCAGTGGTCTTTTAAGAGCAGCTGTGCTCTGGGTAGAGGACATAATCACACCCAAGCTTCAGAAGCAGGGCGTAGGGTGGTCCTGGCAGGTGAATAGTCACAGCCAGTTGGGGCAGTCGCTGACGGCAGAGGGATGATGAAGGGTAGTGAAGACAGTAGTCATCAGTACAGCCTGTGAGCAGGGGGCCAGTCAGGCTAGGGCTGCAGTTGCTTGTGGATTTTCTTGCCAATCTGTGATGCGCATAAAGTGCTGTCTTGCTTTCTTGTTCTGTTGCCTCACAGGGTAACATGAGATATTTTACTTCACATCACAGTCGTTCAGTCTTTTTGGTGCCATCTTTGTAAGTTACTGGAGCCCGAGGGCCAGAAGACTGAGCCTCACTCTGGGACTTCACCTTCTCTTTTGGGGAAGGAGTGAGCGTGCGTCAGGTTCTGTGCAAGGTGGTCGTGTTGTGTTGTGTGGGAGACCAAGTGTGGCTTGGGAGAACACATACAGGGGGCAGGTTGGTGAAGGCTGCACCTTCGATGCTTAGCATCATACGTGAAGTTGACTGGGCCATGAATGCCCTGATACACGGTCCAGTGTTGTGGCCATGTCTGAAGCTGTTTTTGGACAGCATTGCTGTTGCCCTCCCCAGTGAGAGTGGGCCTCATGCCAATAACGGGAAATCCGAGTAGAGTGACCTTACCATGTCAGAGGAGATGCCTGTTCCCCACTGATGGCTCTTCTGGCCTGTTTGTGGACTTGGTCTCAGGACTGCACCGCTGAACCTCCAGGTCGCTAGTGCTCTGACTGCAGATCCCAGGACGTCTCAGACCAATCTATAGTCAGTTCCTCTCTGTCTGTCTCTCTCCTGTACCACCCCCCCCCTTCCGTATCTGGAGGCCCTGACTTCTGGGTCGAATTTCCCATGCTTTCACACTTTTTTTTTTTTTTTTAGGAGAATTCTTAGATTGTTCGTTGAATCCTGTGTTATTTTCTAAACAGAGTGCATAGAATTAGGGTGTTTGTCCATTCCCTTCAGGACTCTGTGGGGCCTCTGCAGCTTGTCATTTTAGCTTCTTCACTGCATGGCGCTTCTGATTCCCTTAGAGTTTATAATAAGTTATTTCCAAGTTTTTTTTTGAGTTATTTTATAACTTGCCAAATTTCATCTTTATTGATTTTTAATATATTTCAGCTGGGGTAGTGAGGACCTTTGGTATGATGTCAGTTTTCAAAATCAAATTGAGACTTGTGCAGGCTCAGAATATCATCTGGCTTTGAACGCTGTGTATGTCCTTGAGGGCCTAGACTGACCTTGTTGGGTAGAGTCCACTCCCAAGGAACGTTGGCTACATCAGGGTATTGATAACAGTGTTTGCTTTCTACATATTTACTGACTCTTTTCCCCTCCATATTCAATCCACTACTAAGAGAAGCATTTCCGTTTGTCTGTGTTTTGGAGCATGCTGTTTAGGTGCACATATGTTTGTGGGTGGTGTTGTCTTCCTGACTAACTTTGATCTGAAGTCTAATTCCTCTAATATTTATCTTCTGTCTCAGCTTTCTCTTGAGAAGTGCTTGCATGGTGTCAGCTCTTCAGCCTTTAATTTTGTCTCCTTTCCTTTATAAAATGCTGACTCTGACAGTGTAGTCTGTCGTCCACAGCGGTCTCGGCTGGTCAGACTTGTACTCCATGCACTTAGCTCCCACTCGGATCTGAATGCCATTGTAATTGTTGTTTCCTGTGCTGCATTCTGGTTCACATTCTGCCTCTTTCCCTCCTTTTCCTGGCTTAGAGTTATGTTTGAGTTTTTTATTCCTTAATAATTTCATGTTATGCCTAATATAGGCTGACTGACTTATATCTTTGATAACTATTATTTAAGTGATACAGATGTCTGTAGTATACTTTTAAACTTATACCGCATATTTTTAATGTACAGTAAAATTACTTTCTGAAATATTGTCATTTCATCTTCTTGTGGTATTGCTATGCAGTTCTGCAATCTTCAGATTTTATATTCTGTGAGTCAACAGTGCGTTTTTATTTTTGCCTTATAAAGCCAGTTACATTTAAAGTGCTGTGTCTGCCAAGTTCACCATGCTGGCATTCCGAGTTCCCTTAGTTCTGTTTGTGAGGTCCGCGTCTCAGTCTGGTTTTATTTTTCTTCATCCTGGGGAAATGTCTGTGTGCTGAGTGCAGATCTGGGCAGATAATTCTTCCCATTTTTTTTTTTTTTTTTTGTCTGGTTGAAGATAACTCCTTCAAGAATTCTATACTGCTGTATAGTCTCCTCCTAAGGATTCGTGGGCTTTTAGTCACCGTGACAAACTCATGGTTTCAGTGTGTGCTTAGTGTTACCATTGCTGTGGAACTCCGGTGCTGCACACCAGCCTGGTAGCAGGAATGCATGGTGGAGCGCCTCTTGGTGGATGGGGGCCAAGGAGCATCTGCCTGTGCTTGCAAGCTGGGGTGTGCCTCCCCAACATTACTAGTCTCCTCGGCGTTTCCAGCTCAGGCTGACTTAGGATGAACGGTCACATGTGACACCTTGTCATTGGCGTTTGGCTCACGTGGGTTTTGGTGGGAAGTTGACTTTAATTCTTCGGTGTGCAATGTGTCCCTTTTCTGGATTATTTCTGGATTATTCTGTTTTCTGTAAGTAGGCTCTGGGCACTCTACACTGTTTTATGTTTTCTCTGCAGGGCTTAGCCTTTTGGGTCCCACAGCTTTTGGACTTTTCCTTTTGTGTCTTCGCGGTTTTGGGAAGGCTGCCGTTCACCCGTACTCCGGGCTGCTTGCACTCGCTCTGTGCTCCCAGCCTTCTTCTCTCCACCTCTTCGGACGTCCACCACTGCTCATTCTGCCTTCCTGACCTGCTGTGCGCTTGGCTGACAAGGCCGTTGTGTTTCCTTTCAGCTCTTCCTGCAGTTCCACGCACCACTTCATGTGTCACGTTTCTCATTATTTTTCCTCCTTTAGAGGAACAGAACATACTATGGGCTCTTTGTTTGGTGTGGGCTTTTTGTCTTGAAGCTATGGCTGTGACAGTGTGACAGCTGTGGTGGTGATTCTCAGGACTGGAAAGGAATCTTTCCAGGTGTGGGCGGCTGAGGAGCCCTCTCTCACAGTAGCTGTGAGTTGTTTAAAGCAGCTGTGGCCGTGGAAGCTGAAGGATTGCTGAAGCTGATACATGATTGACAGCTCTGCAGGTCTGCGGGAGAGTGGCAGGCCTGTTGCCTGATAGGTCGTCAGGAGTGGCTCCAGTGTCAATCCACAGACCCGACGTTGGTCCCCAGCTCCCATGGGACTTGAGGGTGTTCCTCCTCTTGCTCTGGGGCCGTGATGACTGCTGTCTGACACAGAGGAGGAGCTAACAGCCGTGCGGTTTAGAGCTTCATCTATGCTAAGAAAATACTACTAAGGAACACTTGCCGTGAGGGGTTAACATGGCCCGAGCATCCTTTAATGCCTGATCTAACTGTTCTTACTCTCTCTCCAGCCAGAGCCCTGGGGCTGATGCTCCTGTTCTGTCAGTAGATGAGTATCTAGCCTATTCACAGCTCCTAAGCTTGGGTTCTTGGCCTTGCAAGTCTGACTGTCTGCTGAGAGCCCCCCTCAGCATGGCTCCTCTGTGCTCCAGCCTGAGCTCTGGCCTCTGAGCTCCAGCCTGCTTTGTCTGCTTGTTTGTGCTCTCCTTTTGATCGGATGTTCCAGGGCCAGGTGATGGTTAGGGTTAACCTGCTGCTGCTGTGCAGATATGCGTTTTAATATCACATTCTTTATTCTTTTATTCTTCATACATTAATACGTACTTTATAAAAAGCAAATCTCTTCCCTCACCTGCCATTAAATTTTTATAAGAACAAGCACTCCGAGAGGTCGGGGACGCCTCATTTGTCGAGCACTGCTGCACACACACGAGGCCCTGGGTTAGTTTGCAGTGCAAAAATGAAAAACAGAAACAAAGCAAGACAGAACAGAATTCATCCTTTGCATCCACTGTGTGCTTCTCCCTTTGCCCCTCCGGCTTTGCTTGGCTTTGCCGTCCGTCTGCAGTAGCCCAGCATCCTCAGAAGATGCTTCCCTTCTGCGTGGAGACTGCTTTCTTGCAGGTGTGTGATTGTGTGCGTAGTTACAGGTCCGTGTTAGCGGAAGACGTGAGTCTCACCTCTGTACCCTCACCAGGCGGGCAAGCCAGGCTTCCTGTCTGTGGCCTCATCTCTCCACTGGGTTAGAGCTATAGTTTGTCACTACACTTACACTTGAATGGGTCTTAATGCATTTTTGAGGCTTTGTTCAAGAAAAGCAAAGCCACTGGTAACGTGGTCTGTGAAGGGAGGGGCTAGAGATGCTCAGGTTAAAATGGTTACTCCAGGAAACATTATTTTTTCCATCCTTCCTCTATTTCCTCTGGAACTTATAAGTGCTCTTTAGAGTTACACAGGCTCTGACAAGTGAGCTCTTCCCACATAAGAGAAAAGTCAACACCTCCCATGGAGCCAAAAGGAGGGAAAAAAACCTCTGTTTTTAGACTTGTGTCAGGAACTTGCAAGCATGGTAAAGGATGTGTGGACAGACACATGTGACTTGCGGCTTGTGATGTGGCTGTACTTTCTTGGGTTCTGCACTCCTGAGAGGAGAGGATGCCAGCTCCAGGGTAAGCTTGCATTTGCTGTTGCTATGTCTAGTGCCTGTCTGATTTCTACCTGTGAAAGGACTTTTTGCATAAACTCAACATTTGACGCCAAGCAGAGGTGTGTCCCAGTGGAGCCTTGGCTACCACATCCTCTGGTTTCCTTTTCTGGTTCCCCTCTCTTGTTGGGTGTACCTGTTACAGAGTCCAGCAGCTACCCCTGCTTCTAGTGCTACAGTGTCCAGCAGCTACCCTGCTTCTAGTGCTACAGTGTCCAGCAGCTACCCTGCTTCTAGTGCTACAGTGTCCAGCAGCTACCCTGCTTCTAGTGCTACAGTGTCCAGCAGCTACCCCTGCTTTCCCTGTTTCCTGAAAAGTCAGTTTCTCTTTTACTCCATCCTCTGTTTGAAGTACCTAAAAATGTTATTTTTACGAGACTCTTACATATTTTATTTTTAACGCTGCTTCCTCCACTGTTGATGGTGGTGTTAGTATTTCAGGATCAGTCCTGCAGATTAAACTTAGATATCATTAACATTGCAATAGAAACATTGTGTACAACTTTTTTAAAGGCCAAATCTTAAGCTTTATTTAGATTTTTACTGGGAAGAATTTTTTTTTTTTTTTTTAGTCTTTTAAAATCTTGGCTGCTTCTAAAGTAATTTTTAAGTTAGTCTGTAATGGATATCTGCTCTGCCCATGACCTTGGGCTCTCTGACCTGATGGTGCTTCTTGTTTGCTTAGGTGACAAGGAAGGAAGGAGGGTGGTGAAGGAGGGTCAGGTGGCTTGAAGCAGCATGTGGTTGGTCCCCAGCTTTCCAAGGACTCAGCAGCAGGATTTACCATATCCGGTATTCATGAGTGTATTTCCTCGTTTTGTATCTTAAATCCTTGATACCCCTTAAGCAGACACATGTGGATTTCTGTTAATATTAGTCTAAAAGATACAAAGTAATAGGTTTAATTATGGCACTTTCCGTTTCATATTGTGTCTGTGATGAAACATTCCAACGAAAAGCAACCTTGGCAGAGAAGGGTTCATTTGTCCTTCAATTAAAAGTTACAGTGTAGCATTTTAAGACCGCCCAGACATCAACTCAGTCAGCTTGTCATGTCACATCCATAGTCAGGAGCAAAGGGGGAGCAAACACAAGGATCCTTTCTTGCCTTTGGCTTTCTTCTGTCTTACATTGTCCAGGACCCCTTGCCTAGGGAATGCTGCTGCCCACAGGGGCTGGATCTTCCTCTAGCAATTAGTAATCAGGATAGTCCCCTACAGACATGAGCAAAGGCCAGGATGATATATCTAACTCTCCTGCTGATTCTAGATTGTGTTACGTTCAAACACGCACACAGACACACACACCCCAAAACAAAAAGAAAACCCCCACACTTGTTGTTGAACCCTCTCTCCTTCCGTCTCCTCCCTTCCTCCTGCCATAGGTATTGCTCTCACACTCTGCTCCCCTCCCTTCAGCTAATTCCATATTCACACGCACATCCTGTGTGTGCAAATTTCAGTCTAGATCCTACAGATGTGAGAAGAGATGCAGTGCTTGCCTTTCTGAGTCTGGTGACATCCAGTTCCATGATTCATTGTATGCAGCTGAGTGGACTCCATCGTGTCCAGGCGTCACATTGTCTGTCCGTGCTGCTGTTGGCGGAGTCTAGGCTGAAGAAACAGGTAGCCTCTTGAAACCTGAAGTTCTCATTGCAGAAGTCACTCCTCTTGGCCCTCAGGCCAGGTGTGCTTGGTCCAGTTGTCAGGTATCTCTGCACATGCTCTTCCAGCGTGAGGAATGGTTCCAGCCGCAGGCTTTCAGCTCGCACACTCCACAGATGAGCGGTGACCAGGCCCTTTCATTTTGTGCCTGTGTGGTTTCTCTGGGTGGCTTTAAAAAAAAAAAAACTTTTTAAAAGAGGTGCATTTTTTTTTCCTGGCAATCTTGCATATCCTGTGTAAGTATTTTTCATTATTAATAATTTTGAGAAGAACCAACCCCAGGTCAAACATGGTTGCTAAAGCCCCTGTGTTTTATCCAGGGTCATCCCAGAGGGTTTTGTATCTGCTCTGCCAAAGTCTGCTCATCACACACCCCTCCTGTTCTTGCTGTCAACAACCTGCTCGTGGAAATTATTTTTCTCTGTTTTGCCTAAATCAACAACCATTAAGAGAAATTCAACAAGACGTGGAAGTTTAATTCACTAAACCTGTAGGCTGGCTTGTGGACGCATCCCCCACTTTTCACACTATAGAAATTTCCATTTCTGGTTGTGACTCGGGCCCCAGCTTTTCCCTGTTCTTTTCCATCGTCTTCTTCCTCGGTTGGGCTTCGTGGTTAGAAATCTCTGTAATCGAATTGCAGAGTGGCTCATTCCTGTCATTTTCCACTCCTCTGTCCAACAGCGAGGGTCTGCGTGTGTAGGTACAGGGCAGCATTTTAATAATGAATCTGGGCTTAAAGAGAAATTGAATTAAAATTTTCAGTTATTTTAGAAGTTCTAACATCATGCTATTTACATTTCTGGCCACAGTGAAAGCTCTTGTGAAACTGGGTTCTGTAGGAAAAAGCTTCATGTGTCATCATGGTCTTGGAAGAGCTTTGGGGACTTGGCTGGCCCAGCATTGCAGCCCTAAATAATCCCCATAAATCTTCCAGTTAACAAGTATGCGTTATTTCTAATTAGGAGTTAGCCAGAAATCCGAGCTTAATCAGAAATCAGACCCTTCCACTGAGAGGAGGCCGAGCTGTGGATGTATTAGGTGACGTGTGCGATGACAGAGCTTTACAGGAGGGCTGGAACTGGAGCCCCCGGCCTGCCTGCCTGCCTGCCTGGCCAGCGCTCCCCCACTGCCGGGGGCCTCTCAAATCCTGGCTCTACCAAAACAGGGCTTCAAAGTACAAACATGTGCTTGGAGGCGGGCATGAACGCACCCACATGCATCTCAGTTTTGTGACGTAGGTGAGAGCCAGCTGAGGCGTCCCACCCATCTTCCACCTGGACGAACAGACCGATGCAAGGTTGTCCTTTGGTTTCTGAAAAAGAACATTTATGGATGGAGTTTGTATAGGTTCTCGAGCTATGAAAAAAGCAAGCAAGGACTCCCATGCTGGCCACTGTTACTGCCTGCTTAGTGTCGGCCCTTCCCTTGGTAGGTTCTTTCTGCTTCAGGCATCCAGCCCTCCTTCCCGTGTCCTGACGAAGCTGCCTGTTCCAGCTTGGGTTTATTAGCGCAAATGAAATACCTGGTCCTTCTCTGCTTGAGATTAGTTCAAGGTCAGTCCGGTCAGTGCCTCAAACATTTCTGTGGTTTTGCTTCTGGCTTACGTGTGTAGCTCAGGTGGGGATCATATTCAAAGAAGTGCTAAGTCTCCACCCTGCAGTGTGGTGTGTGTGCTTCCAGGAGACGCAGACTGCAGATTTCTTTGTTGAAGCCGTTTGGACCCATGGATTTTCTCTGAATTATTGGTGAATGTGTCTACCTGCTAAGACTTTCTACTCCTTACAACTTTTCAGTAGAAATTTTTAGAAACCAAAAGGACAATGCCCACTAGATGTGGGTCTGTAGAACCCCGAAAAGACAGATATGGGGAAATTAGGCTCATGGCTGCCACGAGCCACAGTGCAGTCTGTCCTCCACCCTCCCGACCTCCCATCTGTTGCTGTCTGAACACTTGCCTACCCAGTTTATGATTTCTGAGGCACAAATCTTTTGCTTGATTAGCATCAGTTCAGTTCTCTCAATTCCTGCTCGTGGCAAGAGCAGCAAGCCTTTTGTTTATTGGACCCAAGTTTCTAGCGCAGTACAGTTTGACTTGGGCTTTCCTGTGCTTGACGCTCATGCCTATGTTTTCCCCTTTTGTCCTCTGACCTCAGCCTTCCTTGTCTATTCCTCTCGTCCCCCCATCTTTCTCTAGCAACACAATTTCTTACTCTATATTCGTCGGTATCCCCCCTTCTTTTGCTTATTATCTGTCTGTCTTATCTGTCTGTTTCTCTCTCTCTCTCTCTCTCTCCCCCCCCCCCCCGTCTATGTGGGTGGATGAGCATGCACGTGCCATGCGGCATATGTGTGGACATCAGAGGACAGCTTGTGCGAGTTGATGATTCTCTTCCCTCACCATGTGCATCCCAGGAGTTGAATTCAGATCATCAAGCTTAGTTTAGGCACCTTTACTGCGCAACTGCCTTGTTGTCCCCATTGGTCAACATTTAATAATACTCCATTTCAGTCTGTCTATCCCTCTTACATTTTCTTTGCCATTAGTGGGCATGTATGTTGTTTTCATATTTTGACTGTTAGGAACACTGAACCTGGGAGTTCAGGTATCTGTGACAAACTTCAAGGCCTTAATAGGGCAAAGGAAGCTGGGAACAAAAAGTCAGCCTACAAAGCAGGAAGTTGAAGCTGCAGGTTGTGTTTGTGAGGAGGGTTGCAGCACTCAGACACTGGACAGTTCCTACAGCCCAACAGCAGAGGAACAATGTCTAATGAATAAGTCCAGAGCACCACAACCGAGACTTCCCTGGGAGCAGACAGAAACAGCTAAGCTAGCGCGTGTGAGGGAATGGGAGAACGTGATAAAGATGTCCCATTAGGACTGAACACTCAGTCTCTTTTTCTCAGTATTCTGGCCAGTTGTCCATCTCTCCGTTGACTGCTGTCCACTGCAGAAAGAAGCTTCTCTGACCAAGGGTGAGAGTGGCCCAGGTTAGTGGGTATAGCTGTAAATGTTTAGAAGGCATCTTCACAGCTTGGTCATTTCCCACAGTAGCAGGCACTACCATAGAGCCCATGGCCCCACCATCTGTCCTGCATACAGTTGTAGTGACCTGAAGCATCGCTGCTGCAGATGGAAGTTTCCTGTCTCAGAGCCACTTGGTCCTAAATACCCAGAAGCTACTTCCCAAATTACCACACAGGGACTTAATATTACTTATAAATGCTTGGCTATAGTTCAGGCTTTTTATTAACTAGCCATTGAATTTTAAGTTAATCCATATTCCTTACTTACGCTCTGCCACATGGTGGTAGCTTTTCTTAGTACAGAGTGTCCGTCTCGCTCTCCCCGCATCTGGTTGGCATCTGCATCTCCTGACTCCACCCTTCTCCTTTCTGTCATCTAGTAGCCTATACTTCCTGCCTGGCTATTGACCAGTCAGCATTTTATTAAACCAATTCGAATGACAGATCTCTACAGTATACAAGAGGATTATTCCACAACATTTCCCCCGTTTTGTCTAAAGGAAGGTTTTAACTTTGACATAGTAAAATTATATATCATAAAACCAGCTATCAAGTAAAAATTATAATATCCAGTCCATTTGTATTTGGAAAAATTAAAGAAAATATTCCATTTTATCTTTGTGAGTCCAAAGTTTTGTATCTAATTTATCTTTTATGATAACTAAGGAAAACTATAGCTAGTCTTCAACTCCATCAAAGACCCCAGAAGGGTGAAATGTTTCCTAATGACAGAGACCTCAAGCTGCCTGGACATTCACCCAAGGTTCCTCTGTAGCATTGAGGCATCCATCTCTGGCCTACAGTCCTAGCATATCTGACAGACTTTCCTGTGAAATGGAATTCTGAAGAACTGCCCTACCTTGTCTTGACAAAGCTTGACAGTCACCTTTCTTGTTCCTGATGGTTCAGTTTGGACGGTAACTATCAGCAGTTGAGGCAAGCTGGCTAGCATTTGCCATAAAGAAAACAAACTCCATATTATTGTGTGGAGCGGTGGGCCGCTTCCCGCCGCCCGGCTCCCACACGGCTAGCTTTACACCTGAAATAATTACACGGAAACTATTCTTTTGAACACTGCCTGGCCCATTAGTTCCAGCCTCTTATTGGCTAATTCTCACATCTCAATTAACCCATTTTTAATAATCTATGGAGCCCCACAAGGTGTGGCTTACCAGGAAAGATCTTAACCTGTATCTGTGTCGGGTGGGAGAATCATGGCGACTGCCCGACTCGGCTTCTTTCTCCCAGCATTCTGTTCTGTCTAGTCTGCCTATCTAAGCTGCTGTCCTATCAAAAGCCAAGCAATTTCTTTATTAATTAACCAATGAAGCAACAGATAGACAAATGACCCACCTTCATCACCACATGAAGTTTCTTCTATGCCCATCATCTTCTCTGAAGTAGATTGGTGCTGCCAGGAGCAGATGTGTCTCATTATTGAGAAAAGTTCTTAAGTTCTTAAACATTTTAAATGTCCTATTTTATAGGTCTTTGAAGTGTTTGAAGATTGCCTATCCTTCTGAAATATATCTTTGTATGACCTTAAAACATAGCTAACATGAAGATAAGTTTGCAATTATAGATGACTATTAATCTCTATTTCTTAATTATATATTACATTTTTAAGTGAGCTGCATAAACATAAAACCCTAAACAAGTGTAGAAATATACATACATTATAACAGAATTTGCT
This sequence comes from Alexandromys fortis, assembly GCF_014885135.2. Lineage (NCBI taxonomy): Eukaryota > Metazoa > Chordata > Mammalia > Rodentia > Cricetidae > Alexandromys > Alexandromys fortis. The sequence goes on from NW_026068032.1 coordinate 3,573,000, forward strand.
TTAAATTTGTGTCAATAAGCTAAAATCTTTACCAATGTAAAATATCCTGAGATTAATAGCTATTTTTTGGATTAAAGTATATTCAATAGTCTATTCTTTTATCCTATCTTCCTTTTTTCTTTTAAAAAGAGATCTTGAATTTAACTTTTTAAAAAATTAAATTTTTTTTTTACTGTGACCAATAACAATTTGTAACTAAACCCCCCAAACAATAAAAATCATCCATAATCCATTTTTGGGGGGGAATGTGGGCATAGTTTTCTAGATTACTTCCTGCTGATTGGGCCTATGGTAATCTTTGGGGGACCCTGAGAAAATTTAGGGTTGCAGTCAAGTCCTGACTGGAGTATTCTTTGAGGATGGATCACCTTAGACAGTTGCCATGATGGTGTTCTAGATGTAGAACTCAGAGGAAACTGCACCCGAGACTTTCTAAGACATTTGATGATTTGGGCCATCCACTCCTATTGGAGATTTTTCATAACCCAGAATAAATCCACAGCCTCTCATTTCCTATGTAAATAAAAGCAGAACCTCTTTCACAGAGTAACATATCTTTTGGTTGAAATTCTGAAGTCAAGACATTTTTAAAATATATAGGTTGCTTTAATCTAGCAACTTTCATATCAAATCTCTCTCAATGGTCATTATTTGCTCATTAACAGTCAAAAACAGCCTAAAGACAACACAATAATATACATAATCCAGACTCTGTATTTTCCATCGTTATGTAGCTTTTTTTTTTTTATTACTGTATTCCTTTTTTAGGACTCTCTGCTCTTTTTCTTTTCTCTCCTAGGCCTACATATATATATATATATATATATATATACACACACACATACATATATATATAATTTTTTTTTTTTGGTTTTTCGAGACAGGGTTTCTTTGTGGTTTTGGAGCCTGTCCTGGAACTAGCTCTTGTAGACCAGGCTGGTCTCTAACTCACAGAGATCCGCCTGCCTCTGCCTCCCAAGTGCTGAGATTAAAGGCGTGCGCCACTACCGCCCGGCCTACATATATATTTTTTAACACACTAAACTGTTTAGAGGTTTTCCTTTTTTACCACCTGACTCTGTCTTTACTGTACATCTCTATGTTTTTCTGATCACACGACCTTTAAACTGCCATGCGGGCATGACCAGGACCAAAGCCAGGGCTTTGGCAGTTGGCTCCACCCATTCCTTAGCTTCCTGAGAGTCTGGCTTTGGGCTGGAGGTACCGACAGGAGTCATGCTTCCCACTCCAGCTCTGGGAAGTTTCTGAGTCCATGCTGCTGATGACTAGTGTACCACCTGCTGCTCACAAACTCATTTCAGTGCTTGGTGGCAGCGGCTCTTAAAAGAGCCACTTGGGTTTTGCTGTTAATGCTGAGTCAGGAAGCCACCTCTTAAAGGATCACTGCCTCTGCTGCCGTTAGCAAACAGCCTATCCAAGAAAAGCGTTGACAAGAGGCTAGGTATGGCTCCATTTTTGTGTGCCTAAAATCCTTTTAAAAGCTTTTTCAGGCTTTATGTGGAAATTCTTGTCGAACGTTTGGGCACCATGTGTAGATGGAAGTTTCCCATCTTAGAACTGGTCAGTCCCAAGTACTTAGAAGCTGCTTCCCAAATCACCACCAGAGGCTTACTATTATTTACAACTTCTTGCTTATTATTAACTAGTTCTTACATTTTAAGTTAAGCCTTATTCATTATTTACACTCTGCTACCTGTCGGGACTTTTTCTTAGTACGGTGTGCTCATTTATTCTCTCTGCATCTTGCCGACACCTCCTGACTCCCCCCTTTCCCATCATCCTTGGTTTGGTCACCCCACCAATACTTCCTGCCTGGCTACTGGCCAATTAGCACTTTATTAAACAAATTCAAGTGACAAATCTTGACATTGTACAAGAGCATTATTCCATGGGTACACTATGACTAAGAAAGTTAAATAAAATGAAGCATTTAAGTAGGGTCTTGCTCAGTTTCAGAGGGTTAAGCTCATGCTGTCATTGTGGGAAGCATGACATCCTGCAGACAGGAATGGTGCTGGAGCAGTAGCTGAAGGCAGGCAGAGAGTGTGACTGAACCTGGCATGAGCCTTTGTAACCCCAAAGACCACCTCCAGTGACACCTCTGCCAGCAAGGCCACACCTCTCTATTCTTCCCAAATAGTTCCATTGGCTGGGAACAAAACATTCAGATGTAGTAGCCAATGGGGGCCATTCTCATTCAAACCACCACAGACTCCATGGGCTTTGAGTAGGATAATAGGTAGCAAGCTTGAAATCCTTCCCTACCCCTGTGGAGCAGATCTTAGCACAGTCAGAACAACCAGTTCCCCTAAATGCTGCGCCACTCTTGGCCCAGTAAGCACATCTCTTCTGGCAGGTCTCTGTTGTAGCATGCAGAGTATTTTGATTTCTTTAACAAAGGACTTTGTATAAAATACTTTAGGTTTTTAACAATCATCTTCTTGGAAACACAAATCCAAGAGAGGAGCTTTTCCTGAACCTCCATTCTCACACCAGGGTCAGGTTTCCATTTCTTACTGTGAAGGGTATGTGGAGAGGGGCCACTGTCAGCTGATGTTAGAGCCTTTGTGATGGGTCATCTCTGGCCATGGCCATCCATCCCCAGTCTCCTCATGAACTATGATCCTGAGTTCAGGAGGTCATCCCCAGTCTCATCTTAAACTGTGACCTTGAGTTTAGGGGGTCATTCCCAATTTCATCTTGAACTGTGACCCTGATTTCAGGGGGTCATCCCCAGTCTCATCTTGAACTGTGACCTTGAGTTCAGGGGTCATCCCCAGTCTTATGAACTGTGACCCTGAGTTCAGGGGGTCATCCCTAGTTTCATCATGAACTTTGACCCTGAGTTTATGCAGACGTCAGGTACATATGGCTCCGTTCTTCCTGCCATCTCTCTCTAAGAATTGTGGTAAAATATTCCTAGCACAAAGCTGATGGTTTTCGGGTTCTGAAGCGCACACTCCGTTGGCAGTAAGTGCTGTGGTAGGGCTGTCACGGCCATCCGTCTGTAGAGCTCACCTGGTGAACAGAACCTCATTTCTTAATTAAAAAGCATTTTACAAAGTGGGTACAAGCTCATTTGTCTGACATTAGGCCCAGTAATTTAGTTTGTGTAGCTTTAGGGTAGAGTAGGTGGTCATAAAAATAGTGTGCGTATGACTGAAAACATTTCTATTCTACTCTGTGGATTTTGGGCCCAAATCTTTTAGCAGAGGATAGAACTCAGATTGGAATTCCTCTCCCTTCCTCCCATCTTCTTGCTTTCATTCCCTTTTCTGTTTCCTGGTACTAAGGGTGAACCACGGGAATTGTGCGTGCTAGCTTGCTAGGCAACCCTCTCCACGAGCTGCATCTCCAGCTGCTAGGCAGCCGTCTCCATGTGCTAGCCTGCTAGGCAACCCTCTCCACGAGCTGCATCTCCAGCTGCTAGGCAACCGTCTCCATGTGCTAGCCTGCTAGGCAGCCGTCTCCATGTGCTAGCCTGCTAGGCAACGAGCTGTATCTCCAGCTAATGCAGCCTTTTGACATCTTTCGATGTGCATGGGGTTTGTGCCGTGCTTAGATGCTAGGAATATATAAATCAAGAGATCTTGATTTGTATTTTTCACTAATCAGTATCAGTAGAATATAATTACCAATGGCAGTGGTTGTATTTTAAATACAACAGTAATGAAAATGCTCTCTTGTGATTGGTACTGGCACCTGCTTCCATGACATTGCCAAGAGGAATTGCTTTCAGATGTGAATTCCACTATAACCAAAAGAGATCCTTCTCTCTAGGCAAAGATGGTGTTTCCAGTGACTTGTAAAACACTGTTATTGGAAATGACTCATTAAATTTCTTATGTATTTTTATTCTATTACATGATTCATAGAAATAAAATTATGTTTTCTAGCCATTGCCTTTGTTCCCATTTTGTATATTCTATATTTGAAGATAGAGGTGTTTCATGGGAAAGTTTTGCTTAATTTTATATAAAATATAAAATTATATATATTTACATATAGACACATATAAATATATAATGTATTTATATATAAAGTATATACGATATAAATTTTCTGAGTGGCTGTGTAAAATTAAAATTTTTATTGTCAGGAACTAGCGGCAGGAACTGAAGTAGAGGCCGTGGAGAATTGCTGTTTAGTGGCTTTCTCCCGGGCTTTCTTGGCTACTTTCCCTAGACAGCCCAGCACCACCTTCCCAAGGGTAGCATCATCATGGACATGACCCTCCCACATCAATCATTGATCAAGGACCATTCTCGTGCAGGCATTTTCTTAGTTGAGGTTCTGTCTTCCCAGATGACCTGAGTTTTTTGACAAAATCTAGCCAATGTAACTTTGAAGAGAGTCAGACAGGGGACCATCTTCCTTTTCTATACACGAACATGTGGGGACATTTGAGAGAAACACACACACACACACACACACACACACACACACACACACACACACACAGATCCACACTCACTCCCTGTCTGGACCTCATACTGCATTGCTATCTTACAGCCCACCATTTCCACATGGAAAGACCCAATCAAAACAGCCTGCTGAATGCAGCAGATGAAAAGTACATTCTTCGGGTGAGAGGCCTCAGCGACTCTGGTAAGCAGGCCGCGGAAAAAGAAATACAAACAGTGCATTGATAGAGATATTTTCAATGTCAAGAACAGACAGGTTTGACACCTGTTGTATGTGGACTGGAAGGAAACAGCAACAGAGGAAAATGAACAAGAACACAGAGAAGCAAGCCTACAAGTCCAGCAATGGGAAAGATGTAAAGGCCAGTGACTGGTACAGATAGCCAGAGAGGGAGGCAGGGAGGAAGAGGAGGGAGCAGTAATGTTTTAGTGGCAGAAACTGAGGAGGAAGGTTATTTTTATATTTTGCTCTTGGAAATGTGGATTAGTTGAGGCCTTCTGGAAGGTGATATGACATTAACTATAAAAATTAAAAATACATATGCCAGTTAACCTGACACTTCCATTTATGGGTGTCCAGCCCGTAGAAACATACTCAGCATGGAAGGGCTTCTGTCTGCAGGAACATAACACACAGTCTGTCTGTGAGTAGGGAATTGTCAAATATATAGGTTTACATTGTAGGTTTACGTAGTGCCTTCTTAGTTGTCTTTGTAAAGAATAAATCAGATAGAGGTCCTAACCAGGACACATTTTCCCACAGGAGTAGCTGTTAGAGAAAAATGTAAGATGATGAAAAAGTGTGTTACTTTAAGACCCTGCAGTGTCAAAGCCACCATGTGTGTGATATGTGTGTTTGTGATTTTGGAGTTGTATACATTTCTGTATTCTTCTCCCTCCAAAGCCTCCCATATATTATTCCTCCACTCTATTTTAAATTCACAATCTCTTCTTTCATCAATTGTTATTGCGTGCATTCACATGTGCATGCATACACAGACACGCAGACACGCATGAACACACTTATTGCATGCATTCACATGTGCATGCATACACAGACACACAGACACGCACGAACACACTTATTGCATGCATTCACATGCGTGCACGCACATGCTAACACTCCCAAGCACACGCACATGCACACACACGCACACACACGCACACACACATGCACACACACACATGCACACACACACATGCACACACACACTACTCATGTTTTGAGTGCTGACTGACAGGCACTGGATGACCACTGTGCTCACCTCTCCTGCTTTCAGCTCTTAGTCCGAGTGAACATTGATAACATTTGAAAGGATTTAAAAGTTGTGTGATAACAAAGTTTAGCTCCTTTGGAAACTTAGTCACATGATCTGTCAGGCAGCTCACAATTTGTGGGTTAATTGCTCATTATCTGGGAGTTTACATTAAATTTATAACCTAAAAAAAAGAAAACAAAACTAATGTGTGAAGACATCTTATATATTTCATCATCGGCACAGCACTAAATTTGCATACTGATGGAGTATTGGTCAGTAATAGAGCCATGCACAGAGCCGTTGTGATGTCGTTGGGAACCCGACCCTGTGTTCTGTGGTACAGTGGACGTATGTGCAGTCGGGATGTGTTACACTGTGTGCAGGACGGAGATGGTGGAACGCAGACAGGAAAGGCAGGCTTATGGTAAAGGGCTTCTGCATTATTTTGGCAATAAAATTGGACAAGGAATTGGCAACGTTTGAAAACAAAATTTAGAAAAATGTAATATGTAGGTCTACAACTCCACACTCTGGATTCTTTTTAAGGGGAGATATGGTAAGACAGTTTTGTGATTATGTCTCAGGTGTGTGCCTGTGTGCAGTGTTTGTCTTTGGGTTCGAGTCTATTTCTCTGGGCTGGTTAGTCTAGTTGTGTGCTTCTTAAGTTCAGGTGTTGGGACAGACCACTCAATTCCAAGGTAGTTTAGCCATGCCATTTATCCAGTCATTTGAAAGTAACGTTTTTACTCTTGAAATCCACACAGATGTGTGAGGACTATGTAACAACTGTTTGATGTGGGAGTGTCATATCAATCTGTTGATTTCATTGGCTGAGCAATAAAAGAAACTGCTTGGCTGGCCATGATAGGTTAGAACATAGATGGGAGGAGTAAACAGAATAGAATGCTGGGCGGAAGAGGAAGTGAGGTCAGACTCTGTGCTGCTTCCAGAGGGACCGGACAGCCTCCATGCTCTGCTCTCCCAGGCAGCTGCAACCCACGATGGACTTAGGCTAGAATCTTCCCGGTAAGCGCACCTTGGGGTGCTTACACACATCATTAGAAATGGGCTAGTCCAGGTGCGAGAATTGGCCTGTAAGGGCTAGAGTTCATGGGCCAAGCAGTTCTTTAAATGAATACAGTTTGTGTGTTGTTATTTCGGGCAT
>NW_026068032.1:3582169-3589141 GCF_014885135.2 Alexandromys fortis
AGCCGCCATGCTCTGCTCTCCCAGGCAGCTGCAACCCACGATGGACTTAGGCTAGAATCTTCCCGGTAAGCGCACCTTGGGGTGCTTACACACATCATTAGAAATGGGCTAGTCCAGGTGCGAGAATTGGCCTGTAAGGGCTAGAGTTCATGGGCCAAGCAGTTCTTAAATGAATACAGTTTGTGTGTTGTTATTTCGGGCATAAGCTAGCCAAGCGGCGGGGTGTTGGGGAAGCAGCCCCGCCGCCCTTATTTCAACAACTGTTTGTGGAGAGGGATCCTCAGGGCCTGTGTGGGGAGGCCATGGCTCACGTTGCACGTGCTGTGCCCTTCCAGTTCCCGTACTGTGTTTTATTCCTGTCCTGCTAGGGCGGTGAGAGAGTCCAGTGTTTATTTTGTTGTGTTGTCTGGCTTTCCTTAGTTTGTAGTTTGTTAATAATTAATCTTGAGACGTTTTTGGCCATCTTACTTTCAGCTATTTCTTCATCCCATTGTCAATGCCTTCTCTTTTTGGAATTTTAATTATAGCATGGTTGATTTTTCTGGCAGCTCCCAGTAGTCCAGGAATGGATGCTTTCCTTTCTGCTCTTTAAATACCGTGTGTGTGTGTGTGTGTGTGTGTGTGTGTGTGCGTGTGTGCACTTGCCTTTGCCTGCGTGTGCATCACTTTTGATCCGCTTCATTGCTGTCTTTACTTTTCTTCCTCTTCCACGAGCCTCGCCCGTAGCTTCATAAACGCCTTTCTTACACTATGGTTTTTGAGTCTGGTGTTTTCCACTTTACTTTTTCTTACAATTTGCTTCTGCCTCTAATAACCCTTATGCATTTATCTGTCTTTCCATTGTGTTTTCAAATTGGTTCCATTAAAAAAGTTTTGGGTGTTGGTGAGAATACTGAATACTTAGCAGGTAAAGCTGCTTGCTCCTGAGTTTGATCCCTGGAACCGATGTGGTGAAAGTGAAGAACCAGCTCCTGTAACATTTCCTCTGACCCTGCACTCTTGCTGTGATACCCATGTGTGCATGTATGCACACACACAGACACATGCACACATACAGACACACATACATGTACACATGCACTCATACATATCACACACCACACACAAACACACAGAATGTAAAAACCGAATCCTCCTTCACTGTAGTATCCATCCACTCTCTGGGTCTGCCTCATTACTTTAATTTTGAACATTTTTCGTTGTTATTGTTGGTCTTATAGTTTATGTCTGTTACTATTTTACTTCTTTTACTGTTTGTGTGGGGGAAGTTTTGCCTGTGTGCATGTTTGTACACCACTTGTGCAGTGCTTGTGGACGCCAGAAGAGGGTATAGATTGCTGGGAACTGGAGGCACAGGCAGTTGTGAGCCACCTTGTGAGTGGGCGCTGGGATCTGACTCTGGATTTCTGCAGAAGCAGCCAGTGCTCTAACCCCTGAGCAGCCCCAGCCTAGTGGTTTTTAATGATTGAGATAATTTATGGCATGAAATGATATACCTTTTCTTACTCCAGATACTGGTGTTTCTAAAATAGACTAAATGAGCTTGTTGGAGAAATACAGCCACGACACTAAACCTTGCTCACACACATCTGACCTCATAATCACTACCCCAACAATCTGACCTCATAATCCCTCTACCCCAACACACATCTGACCTCATAATCCCTCTACCCCAACAATCTGACCTCATCACCACTCTACCCCAACACACATCTGACCTCATAATCTCTGTACCCCAACAATCTGACCTCATAATCTCTGTACCCCAACATTCTGACCTCATAATCCCTTTACCCCAACATCCTGACCTCATAATCCCTGTACCCCAACAGTCTGACCTCATAATCACTCCCAGTTGTTTGTTTGTTTTCCAGGAAAAACCTAGAATTTATCCCCTCCCTAACTTGGTAGAACCCAGATGCTGTTGGCTCTGCCCTATTCCTGTGGCTAAGATTTCAACTCACCTTTGTGAATTACATTAGACAAAAAAGGAAACAGAAACCCATAGGATGTAAAAGATTGAAGTAACATATTGCTCAATGTATATAATCAAAAGAATAAACAACAGAAAAGTGAGACATTAAAAGCGCTAACAGGAATAATGTTAATGATTGTATACCAACTGTTTAAAATAGGTTTTCTAGAAAAAAAATTACTTACAAAAACTTCTGGAGAAATTACAAGTCTGAATCGTCCCATAATTACGAGAAACTCAATCTTCCCACAAAGCTAGCAACAGGCCCAGAAGATTTGCTGAGCAATTTATTATTTTTTTCTTCCAAAATTCTAAGAAATAGATTATTAAATTCTGATGCAACCTCTTTTAATTACAGAAAAAAGGAACAATTTATACACAATTCTGAGAGCCCAACTCTAACCTGATCTCAGTCAGATGAAGATACCGTGAGAGAAGGGGCTTGAGAGAGGGGGCTAGCCCAGCACCAGCCTGATCTAAGTCAGATGAAGCTACTGTGAGAGACGGGGCTAGCCCAGCTCCAGCCTGATCTAAGTCTGTGGCACTGGGGAGTGAACCCAGAACCCAGAGTCTTGTGCATGCTGGGCAAGCACTCTGCTCCACAAGACATTTTTGAAACTCGTGCTGTGGGTGTAGATATGACTTTATTCTTTCCCGAGCTCAGTGAGTTATTGGTGTGAATGGTTATAGGAGTCTGTGTGGTATGTGGTTTCCCCTCTGAGTTTTAAAAGACCCTCACTGCTGCCTTCTGACTTCCTGCGATGCTGCGTGGAGCCTGTGTGCTTGGATGAAGCCTTTCTCACGCTCCGGAAGCTCATTGGATGTTCTGTGCATTGTGCTGTGCTCTGGTGTGTTTTTTTTTTTTCTTGTTTTCTCACTTACACTGTAGTTTTATAAAAGAAAGTTTTCTTGAATTATTTTGCTGATGACTTTGTAGTAAGTTTCTTATGTTTTACTCACTTTCCATTTTTCTTTTATGTGCTTCATTTTAAGGGAGTTTCCCTTTATTTTCCATTTTACAGTTCTTCATTTCTACAATTGTAATTTAAATTTCCAAGACCTTCTAGTCTCAACTCCTCCTTTCTGCTCCCCTTTCCTCCCTCGCACACTTCAGAGGCCCCACACTTCAGAGGCCCCTTTCTCCTCTCCTTGGTCATTCCTTGTGTCTCACTCCAGTTGACGGTTCTCTGAGGATATGGTATGTGCTTGAGAACCTGCTCGCTCTTCCGCCATGTGTCTGCGGTTGTCTGGTCTCTGTGTCTGTGCCGTTACTCCACTCTCTGGTTGTCTGAGTCTTAGGGATGGGCTCCTATTCCAAGGGTCTCATTTCTGTTTTAGCTTATCCAATCTCTTCAGTGACCCCTGTAGTGACAAGAATGTTGAAGTTACATTGTCCACTGTAACACAGTGCTTGTCAGCCCTGGGATTTGAACCGCAGCAGCTAGACACTATCCTTGAGTCCTTTTAGTGTTTATGCCGGCCTCTCCTTCAATGAAGTCAGGAGCTAAAGGGTTTCTCTAGGTCTGATAAACTCTGGTAAATGTCTGGGTAGCTCCTGCTCTCAGGTCTCCTGACCACACCTTCCAATGCCCGGGTGGTAAACCTGTGTCCTGCTGGGGGAGGAGCTGCAAGTGACTGGCTCTATGGATTTTGAGAGGGGATTGAGGTGCAGCTTGACTCTGGTTGTATTTTGAGTCTCCCCTGTAAGCAGCTGCTAGTTGCCCATTCTCGAACCTTCTGTGGCCAGCATGAGGGAAATGGAGCTGGGCCTCCTCTCCTCTCTTCACCGGTGCCAGCGCCTCTTCCTCACCGCTGTCCACGGGTGCCAGCGCCTCTTCCCCACCGCTGTCCACGGGTGCCAGCGCCTCTTCCACACGGCTGTCCACGGGTGCCAGCGCCTCTTCTCATTTATCTTATTTGTCTTTAAACCTTGTTTGTATTTAGGAGCAAACACGAGCATTTTAATGTAGCATTTTTTTTTGTCATTTTAAAGAAGATTTTTCAGTGGAAACTTGGATAAAATGTAGTTTTTAAATGTTCTATTTAAAATCTCTGTCCAGTCCCTTCTGTCTTAGAGGTCCCCTGATATATTCTCAGCTAGATAGATCCCCTCTGAAGTCGTCTCCCCCACCCTGGGCCGTTTTCTCTCTTGTTTATGGAGCCTTTCCTTGGACCTGTGCCGCCTTCCACGCCACACCAGCTTCTCAGGGACCTTGGCTGACAATCTGTGCGGCGGCTCCAGAGGGTGTTATGCCATCGTGTACAAGTTTTACTTTCTGGTCTGTTTTCCTCACGCCATTCTTTAAAAGTACCATCAGTCTATTAAATACTCAGGATGGCAGAACGGGGGATTAAATAAAGCAATAGACAAGGTTAATTTGCATATATTTGCATATAGTGAGTTCTGAGATTGTTGAACCTAGATATTATAAAGACCTTTAGTCTTGGCCCTTGAACTAACTGTAGCTTTCACTTAAGAGTCTCCTCACTCAGTGACATAGGTGTCCTGGGGCTCCCTGTTGTTCTGATGGCGATCACACAAAATCTCCGAAGTGCTTTACAAAGCCTTATCACTGTGTGCGTAGCTAAAACCAAGGCTCGTGACAGAATCCACAAAGAGCCTCTACTGTTTCCTCCCATTTCCTCCCTAGAAATTATTTCTTAAGCCGGGCAGTGGTGGAACATGCCTGTAATTCCAGCACTCGAGAGGCAGAGGCAGGAGGATCTCTGAGTTCTAGGTCAGCCTGGTCTACAAGAGCTAGTTCCAGGACAGGCTCCAAAGCTACAGAGAAACCCCGTCTCGAAAAACCAAAAGAAAAAAAAAAAACTTTTTAATCACTAATTTTTGAGGCAGGCTCTCTTGCGGAAGCTAGAGCTGGACAATTCAGGCTATTCTAGTGGCAACCTTGCTCCAGGGTTCCCTGTCTGTGCCTCCCAAGTGCTGAGATTACAGAAGGACTTTCACATCTGCTTTGCTTTTCTGTGAATTCTAGGAACCTAAACCATGGTGCATATACTTGTGTGGCAAATGCCTTACCTACTTAGCTGTTTCTCCGACCCCTGTAAAAGTGAGTTTTTAAAGCCAGTGCTGTTGAGGCCAGGCATGGTGGCTCACACCTTTAATCCTGGCACTCGGGAGGCAGAGGCAGGCCGAGCTCTGAATCTGAAGACAGCCTGGTCTGCAAAGCAAGTTCCAGGCCAGTTAGGGCTACATAGTGAGACCCTGTTTCTAAAACACACACACACACACACACACACACACACACACAATCACACAATCAGTATCTGTTGTCTTCCTTCTCTTACATATTCAAAAGGAAACTGTCATAGGGTTTGAATCCAAATTATTTGGAGAAAGGCTATGACTTTAAAATAGCGTCTTTGTAGCGCCGTACCTTAAGCTCTCTAGAACACATTTATTTACTGATAAATAAAATACGTGACTACTTGTTTGACGGTATAGAAGAGGAACCCTGTCTTGTCTCATCCGGTGTGTAGGAGTTGCTGGAACCCAGAGCATAAGTGGTCACCATTCTGCTGTGTTGCGCAGCTCAATCAGAATTTAGGAATCTGCCCCCTTACCACAGGCGAACACTCTGGATACTTGTGTTGTCGGCTCCCTGGCACCCTTCCCGTCCCGTCCTGTGTCAGGATGTGCCTTATGAAAACACAGGAGTAGTAACTCCGAGTATGCCAGTCTTTAGAATGAGCACCCAAGCGCAGTGTTCACAGACGCTAAGGGGAGTTTGTAATTGGCTCTGGAGGTTGGTGAAGGGGTGGCTGTGGTGTCTGCAGTTAACTGTTGGTTATTAGGGTGCCTGTTGTTTCCTCCTGTAGTTTCTCCTGCTCAGTTGAGACATGATTAATGTGACGTCATTTCAGACTGACTGCCATCGACAGTTCTTAGAAGTCTGATCTGTATCTTTTAGGTGCTGCCTATAGGTGGCTGGCGTAGCTTTAGTTTCTGAGTTTATAAAGAGAATCACATCTTTTGGGAAATGTCGCTGCACTGTGAGGCGGCGAGCCAGCCGAGGCAGCATTGCTGTCCCCACTGTTAGCAGTTCCAGGAACTCAGTGCCATTTATAAAACTATCTTATTTCCGTCCACGAACATTCTTTATGTTTTCTACTCTTTGTGAAATCAATTTGCTTGGCTTAGTGAAAACAATCCGTGATTAGCATATTTCTTTGTTGTGACTTTTTGAGGTGGGTGGAGTTTTCTTGATGGTAAGCGTTTCTCAAGAAGCCCAGCATGGCTGCTGGCGCCCTGGATGGAGCCAAAGCCCTGTCTGCCTTCCTGTTCTCAGTTGTAGGGAGAGAGCATTTAACTAGGTAGGATTCAGGCTTTCTCCTTCCTGCTGTGAGCCAGAGCCTAGGTGCTAGGCCTGGACCCTTGACCCCTCTGTAATGTTCTTAGGAAGAAGCACAGTACAGGCTTTGCTGCAGCTTCTCTCCCCTGCCTCCCGAGTGAAGGTGTGAAGGATCCAGGGTATTCTCCTGTTTTCTGCCTTGTCTCGTGAACACACGACTTGATTTACCTTGACCAGCCAGTAACTTGCTCCACATTTTTCCAGAAGTGCAAAGCAGTTTCAGCTAAAAATACACATATCAAATGCTCCAGAAGTCGTGGCCACAGCTCAAAAATGCTGATCAATTTTGAAAATCTAACTCAGCCCGGCCATGAAACCGAGGGAAGAACCTTTGTGGTGGGGACAGATTTCCAAAAATTCACCACAGTCCTGTTCTTAACTGGAGTTTGTGCTGATGCTGCCAGACAGCTGAGGAGTAGATTCGGAAAGCAGGAAGCATTACCGAGGGGGCCTAGCGCCACTTTGGGAAAAGCAAATTAAAATGTAAAAGAATATTTTTCCACTCCTGGAGTCTCAACAGAAAATGGCAAGATGCATGGTTACTGAAAAGGTTCCAGAAATTGCTAATTTTGCCAGAAAGTAAAAGCCAATTACCAGCTGTTTTTTTTTTTTTTTTTTTTTTTTTTT
>NW_026068032.1:3590817-3608088 GCF_014885135.2 Alexandromys fortis
CTGCTGTAGACACACATGTTCTCCATGTGCAGACAGCTGCTGTAGACACACATGTTCTCCATGTGCAGACAGCTGCTGTAGACACACATGTTCTCCATGTGCTGACAACTGCTGTAGACACACATGTTCTCCATGTGCAGACAGCTGCTGTAGACACACATGGTCTCCCTATCTAGGCAGCCAGTGTAGAAATGTGTTTTGTATGTGCAGGCAGTCAGTGTAGACATACATGCACTCCATGTTTCATCCCAAACTGGTTTTTAAAAATAGCAATTGAATGTGTCATGCTCTTGTTTTAATAGTTTGTGTGTTGACTCTAATTTATGTTAAATGGAACGTTTACAATTTGTTAGTTTTCCGTTGATAGAGGACAAGGTGTGTTTCATACTATCACGTGGCTGCCATGGTGCTTGGAAGCTATATTTAAGGGTCCCATCCAACCATATCCTTGTGTCTAAGCCGTAAGAGATCCATAGAAAAGCCAAAGTTGGTTGTTGCTCTCGCAAGTGACAATTGAACTCATTGTCCCTTCGGTTTGTCAGTCTTGTCGACACGAGACCCGGCGTTAACGAGCAGTTTCCTGTGTTCACCAGACGTGCTCACTCTGCAGTTCCGCTGTGGAAGAGAGGAAGGTCTTCGATTTTCACAGCTAGTGGACAGCACAGCTGTATCCTCTGTCCCCCGTAGCCTGTGTCCTTTGACTTCTGATTTGCCGGCACTCAGTGCAGAATGGGAATTAAAATGATGAAATCGTGACTCTGATTTCAGTAATAATCTTGCTTAATAGTTACCTGAGAGACGGAAACCTCGGTGCTCTCGCTGTGAGCCTTGTGAGCCATTCATTGAAGATGCTGGCTTTTGTCTTTCCCTAGTGTTTAGTGCCTGAGAGACCCGAGTAGATTGTTCAAGAAGACAGGCTCACTGCTCTTTCAGATTAGTCTCTAAGTTGTATGCTAATTATAAAGATTTTTTTACATGAAAGATTTGCTCAGTCTGTTTTTGAGGAAGTTTTTACGTGGATGGATAAATGTGGTGAGTTAAATCAACAGTGATGGAAGGATCACAGTGAAGACGTCATGGAGGATACATGAAATGAACGTGACACTGACAGGAGGTTGCTGGGATGAGGAAGGGGCCGTTCACCTGGGACCTGTCGGCGGGAGTGGTGCAGGGGAAGAGCAGGGAGGTGGTGGCAGTGGCCTGTGGCAGAAGCATGCCTGTGGGGCGGGTGTGTGGCTGCTGGTACAAAGTACAGCCCTTTAGGTCTTTTCAGGTGGTCTTGTCTTGTCTTACAGGCTGCAGAGACCTTTGATGGCGAACACAGTGGAAACCAAGCGATGTCCCCTGCTGTCCCCTGGGCCACCTTTCCTGCAGGTACTACCACCTCCTGGTCACTGGATTCTTTTTTTCCTCTATTTAAAGTGGTTTTTGCTGTTTTTAAAACCCATTTCTCAAGGTTTTTTTTTTTTTTTTTTATCTGAAAAATACAGTGTCCTAGATTTACTCTGAATCCAAATTTTCTTTTTCTCAAAGTCTGAATTGCATTGCACCGTCTATGCTAGCTGGAGGCTGGCTGTAAAAGGGGAGGAGGAGCACTGACTCTTACAACACATATCGCTCAATTTTACCTTGGTGTAGGAAGGTGTCAGGATGCTTCCTGGGTCATCTGTGCATGACAGGCTCCATTTTGCGTCTTACTTTGTGATGCCCATTACTGTTCATATACAACAGTTTCTTTATAGTGAAACATTCACGACTACTACAGATTAAAAATAACAGTTGATCAATAAATATTTTCAAAAAATGTTCGCTATCCTACCCATCTTGAGATGCACATCAAATTTACCCTGGGACCCCATCTTACGCTGTCAGATGAATGCTCATCCTCAGAAAACAATGATGGAGATGCTGGAGGGGAGACGAGGCAGGAGGGATCCTGTCAGCGTGTTTATGGTCTAGAAAACGGTGGTGGGATGTTGCGATGTTTGTTCGTTACCTAACCACGCTTGCCTGAAGATCAGAGTGCAGAGCTAAGCCACTAGTTAGCCACAGGGCTGGGTGGTGGTGGGACACACCTTACCACTCAGCACTTGGGAGGCAGAGACAAGCGCATCTCAGTGATGTTGAGGCTTGCCTAGTCTATGAAGCGAGTTCCAGGACAACCAGTATTGTTATACAGAGAAACCCTGTCTTGAACCCGTATATCACTACAGTTGGATACTGTGGGGGCGAGAGGAAAGAGGAACTCTTAGCTGCTGCTGGGGGAACACAAGCTAGTGCAGGCACTCCCTGACGCCGGTTTGACGGTTTCTCAGAAAAGTACAAATGGAACCACCATATTCCCCAGCCACTCCCCGGCACATACCTTAAAGGCTTGGTGTCTCACTGCCAAGATCCACACATCCATATAAGATGCTGTAGCTTGGAGGGTTGGTTTGGGCGCTCACAGCCAGGGAATGAAGAGGTAGAAGAGGCAGAATTCTATGAGGTGATGGGGAAAGGCTCCTTCAGTGCCTGGACATGAGAGGCAGTTTCCAAGAGGCTCTCATCCCTGGTGTCAGAGACTGCAGACTGCTGAGCCAGAGACTTCTGTCTTCCCGCTTCTCTCCTTCTGTCCCTTCCCCAGAAAAACCTCAGATCTGAAGATGGCATTTTTCCAGTTTCCTTATCAGTTTGCAGAAATAGCATTAATAGGCATGGCTACAGGTGGACCTTTGCTGTGGCCATCTCCCTCTGGCTGCTGCTGCTGCTGGATGCAGGTTTTCTGATTTATCTGCATTTCCAGGAGGGTGGTGTGATTGGGTGACTAGGGATGACATCCACACCAGACCTGTCTATAGTCTATACAGACAATACGTTTTCAGGGGGTATTTCTTGAAAAATAACTCAAACATTTGGTTTAAGTTTTAGGTATTTTGGGGAAGATGGGAAGGCTCATTTTCAGGGTCAAGGCAAGACTTTGGTTAAGCAGCCACTGTAAGGTTTGTTATCCTAGTGCGTGTACAGCCTCGAGACAGGGCTAGATGCCAATTTCTAAACACACTGGGGATAATTAATGTCTCTCTTGACATCTTTGGGGCTCCAGTAACTCAGGATGTGTCTTCTACACAGGTGCTCACGGACAGGCAGCACTGTTGGTGGGCTGGATGAGCGGCGAGATGTGTACCGTACCCTCTGTGCACACCCTCTGCCCCATCCTCCTCATTCCTGTGCGGCCTCTGACCATTGTGGCTCCTTTTCTTGTGACCACATAGCCGATAAGAGATGGCTTAACAGGGGAGGGTTTATTTTGGTTCATGATTTGGGGGATACAGCCTGTCATGCTGACAGGAGCGGGAGGCAGCTGTCGTGTTGCATCCAGAGGTAAGAAGCAGAGAACCGTGAAGGCTGATGTCCAGATCTTCCTCTGTGTTCAGCCTTGAGACATCCATGCATGTGGTGGCCCCATTCTATCCTGCCCTGTCCTACACACAGGATGAGTTTTCCCTCCTTTGTTAAACCTCTCTGGGAACTCCCTCACCCAGAAATGTGTCTCCTCAGAGATTCTAAATCTAGCCCGGTTGACAGCGAAGATCATAATTGTACTTATGTTATGGCATGGATGATGTAATTGAAGATGGTGACCATTCCTGCAGCCCACAGCATTGCTGTAGTTCCAGGGAGAGCTGGCCAAGGGGGAATGCTACCCTTGGGACCATTTTCTAGTTCTGTTGTGATACCTGAAGCACCGTCATAATGCCATCTTGTTCCTCCTGCTCTGTGCTTGGTGTATCCTAATTCATATTTGAAAATGGTGATTCAGTTTGCCATCTTGTTCCTCCTGCTCGGTGCTTGGTGCATTCTAATTTGTATTTGAAAGTGGTGATGAAGCTTGCCATCTTTCTTATCCTAATGTATAGGTTAGTACTGTGTCTTGTACAGCTGACACCGGTGACCTTCCCTCTCCCTTCCCCTTCATTCCTGGAAACCACTGACCGTGTGAAGCCTGTAGGTGTTCATGGGTGATCACCTAAGCTGATGGCTGTGCCTGGCTTATCCCAATCAGAACAGTGCCCTCAAGTTTCATTCTTGTTCACCATCTGCCCCAGTTTCCTTTTTCTTTAATCCTAATATCCCAGTTTTTATTTATTTTTATGGACACTTGGGTTCCTTTTGCCTTTGGCTATTTTGAATGGTGATACCGTGAGGATAGTTGTTACGTGATTTTAAACTGTGATCCCATGTGTGACGTCTTTACATGCCTATTATAGTCTTTTTAGGGCAGGAAATAGGTTTGAATCTTTGGGAATTAGAACCACTAAGGTAGTGATACCTTAAGGAGCCAGTGCTCTGTGATTCTTGATGACTGCTGAGTAGATTTACTGCAGTTATCTCTTCTTGGTTATTTTCAGTCCACGGTGAATAATTAAGTAGTCTTAATGATAAGATATAAGAGCAGAAAACTCAACTTTGCTTCAAAAATATATCAGCCTTGGAAACCTTCAGTAATTGCTAAGAACTGGATGTGTGTGTTTGAGGTAAGTGTTCTGAGGATGTTCAGTTCAGACGCATGACCAGGAAGTGGTGATTGATAGGAGTAGTCACGGGGCTGTGACCCGGATCAGCCAGTAAAACACCCATCCCTGACAGCTGAGTTCCACCTCCGGAGCCCTGGTAAGAACAGAGGACCAGCGCGTGCAGTGTCCCGACTCCCGTGAGTGCCGTGGCAGACACGCCGTCCGCATGCACACGTTCACGATGGGATCTGTTTCTAAAGAGTGGCCACGGATGCTCAGAAGCACTGAGCTTCTCTCATGGCTCCCTGGTTTCCCTGCGGGACAGAGATGGAGTTCCTGCACGGTAGAGCACAGTGTAGTCAGTGCAGGTTCAGGAGCAATGGTGGCTGCATCTGGGTCCTGGCTTCATCGATCACTTCTGGAAACCCGTTCAGGACTCGCGTGCTGGACATTATAACAACATTCAAAGTGGCCATGAGTTTTAGATAAGTAAAATTTTTTTTTTTGCTAAGAAATCTTGTTTTATGAAATTAAAAAAATAATTATTTTTTATAATGTCTATAAAAGGAATGCTGTTCTCCTTTTATTTCCCAGAAATTAATGTTTGTCTGCTGATAGACATGTGCAGGTGAACACACACATGTGAGTGTGAAAGCTTGTATATATGTGGAGACCCTGGGATTGGAGTCTCCCTCGACTGCCCCCTGTGGTGATGTCTTCCCTGTGGAGACCCTGGGATTGGAGTCTACCTCGACTGCCCCCTGTGGTGATGTCTTCCCTGCACCTGCTTTACCCCTGTGTCAGTTATACTTGACCCTCCCTTCCCTTCTGCCCCTCCCCTGTGCTCTTGAGACAGAAAGAAGGGCTCATCTGTACTTGACTTTGTCAGTTCCTAATACTTGGTTAGGCATCAGTATTCCTTCCTTCCTTCCTTCCTTCCTTCCTTCCTTCCTTCCTTCCTTCCTTCCTTCCTTCCTTCCTTTTTGACTTTTTTTTTTAAATTGTACCTCTCCTGGTAGCAGAGCCAGAGTTTCAGAATTCATGGAATTTATTGAGGTTATTTCCATGTTCACTGTGGACTCACTCCTCTGCCGTAGATGCAGAAGGCGCTTGCAGCGCCGGGCACCCAGGTCTGTGAGTTGCAGACTGGAAGCTGTTGCTAGGAGGATGGAGCTTTCCCCAGATGAGTTTTTTTTTTTTTTTGGGGGGGGGGTTTGGCAAACCTTCTGCCTCCAATGTGAGCTTCAAGTCCTTGATAGTCGCTGCCTACAGTGAGTGCTGGGTCAGGACGTGCTACGAAGCCATTTTGTACAATGTGGGTGGCACAGTTTTAAAAGGCAAAGGAAAAAAAAAAGACTGTTCACTTTTTGCCTTTGACCGTACAAATGTAAGTTGTGTAGAAGGCGAGGTGGGAGGCACAAGCCTTGAGCACTGTCCTCCCCAATAATGCCTCCGAGTGCCTTGCCGCTCTTCACAGACCACATTAGAATTCAGTGACCATCAAAGGGAAAACAAGTGGTCCGGATAGATACTTTAATCCAAATTAGCTCCTTCAAAACAGCTTATAAAGAGGGCAGACTAAACTGTCTGTCACAAGCCGGCCCTGCAGAAGGAATGATGGGAATTGGACCAGCAGATGCTGCGGGAGCGTCTTAGATGTGGTTCTTCTGCATCTGGAGCTATTTGCATACAAAGCCAACAGGAAAGCTCAAACATTCCTCCCAAGACCTTGGCAGAGGGGAACCTGGAAGACAGATGCTTTTTTGATTTCATGGTTCGGTCTTTCCGTTCTCCATTCTCCCGGCCAGGAAAGCCTAGGACAGCAAATTGGTCATCCTATTAATCCCCTGCCTCTCTCCACTAGCCCTGCTCTCCCAGGGGAATCTGTGTTACGCCTCTCGAGGGCTCAAGACCCCAGCATACACATTTCTTTGTGTATTTTCTTGAGTGCGGTTTGCACGTTTTTCACATAGTGGCAAAAAACACAAGATTCGCTGGTCGGATCTGCATCTGTGGTAGAACTGGAAAGTGACTCCTTGCTCGCTCAGTGCCTGTGTCTTACAGGCAGTGTAGCCAGCCTAGCAGGTGACATTTTCAAGAGACTCTCATGTCTTAGTCTGACTGAGACTGGTGAAGTAATGGGCCCCGAAAAAATGAGATTTTCCCTGAAAGTTCATGCTGAGAGGAGGAAAAAAATGAGCTACTTGTTCTCTGGAAAGAGATTTCCCAGTTCTGACAACTCCTCAGACCACCTGACAGACCGACTGGAGCCCAGGGGTGAGCGGTGGGCGGAGCCACACCTTGACCAGCACTGCTGAGCTGTCCTTTCCTGGGCCCTCTGTTTAGTCTTTGCCCCTCTTCCAGTGTGGCCCTGTTGAATAATGTTCTCTTTTCTGTGTTCTACTTTTAACTTGACTTTGAATTGCCTTCCTTAGTGAGGATGTGTGGCTGGCCTGACTTCAGGAATGGTTTTGACCCCCACACTGGATGACAATAGTGTGGAAAACATTTAAAATTTTCTCTGCTTCCTGCTTTTTACCCATTTAGAGATTCTTGTTAGATCAGGCTCTGAGCTTTCTTTTCTTTTTCATTTATTTTGTATACGTATGGGTTTATTGCCTACATATATGTCCGTGTTCCATATGAGTTCACGGTGCCTATGTAGGCAAGGCGAGGCATCAGGTCTCTTGGGACTGGAATTAGAGAAAGTCGTCAACTGCCATGATGTTCTGGGAATCTTCCTTTGGGAGAGCAGCCAGTGCCCTTAACTGTTGACCACCGCAGACCGTGGATTGTCGATGTATTGTAATTTCGCTCTCTGAGGGAAGGTTGGCGTATGGTTTCCTTTTGCTACATAACGTATTTTCATCTCAGGCCAAGGCTGTTCATGTACCTGTCTGCTTGTGATGTCAGGGCCAGTCTCCTTAAATCGCACTGAGGAAGACAGCTCTGTAGAGCTGTGAGCTGGTCCTACAGTAGCACGCTTGGTCTTCTGTGTGGGTCTCACCTTGGTTAATGTGTGTCCACCAGGAGATAGACCGGTGGTGTTGCTCTGACTTTGCCGATGTGCTCTGCCATGCGGCTGTGACTACCCTAGTTGAGTTTGTTTCCTGTTGCCATGGTAAACATCACGACCAAGAGTATCTTGGGGAGAAGAGGTCTTGCTATTGTAGTCCATTGAGAGACATCAGGGCAGGAACCTGAGGCGGGAGCCGAAGCAGAGACCACGGAGGAAGACTGCTGCTGATCTGCTCCCCTGCCTTGCTCAGCCACCGCTGTGCAGTTTAGTATTGACTGATGCTGCCCTCAGTAGGCTGGGCCCTCGTGCGTCAGTTAACAATCAGGAAGATGACCCATAGACATGCTCTGAAAAAAATCCAGCAGGGGATATCCCAGTCAAGGGTCCCTCTTCCAAGGGTGTCAAGTTGACAACCAAAGCAGACTATGGCAGTGACCCTTGGTCTCCAGCTGTCTGTGGCTGCTCTGAAATTCTGTCAGACTGTGTAAACGGAAATGCCAGGCGACCTTTGAGCTCTCAGCTTATTGTTTTATTCTTTTTCTTGTTATAGCTCCGTAATTTACAAAGCTTATTCTAGATGAGTTGGGGTACCTGGTTTAAACTACACGGGCCAAGTGATAAGACACTAATGTCACGACTGTATTCTTTCCAAGCAGATATACACTTGTAATACAAGAGCTACTGCGGAAACTTCTAACACTTGAGAGAAAGTGGTACTGTTTTATGTATTTTAGTTTTCACATCTGGTCCAAAGCTGCTGTTGTGGATTCTAGAGACCAGGGCTGACCACTGCAGCAGACAGAACCATCTTCCTCGCATTCTTTGTTTCTAGACTCTTGGCCTCTTACAAGCCTGGCTATAGATAGAGAGAAAGAGTAAGCTTTCTGTAGAAGGAATTCCTAAGGAGTGAGAGGAGAGGGAGGTGTGAGGCGTCTGGCAGGGGTGCCCTGCATAGCCGGCAGGGCCTGGCATGGTTACTCTCTGTTGTCAACTTGACTACATCTGGAAGGAGCTACAATCTAGAAATGGGAAGAACACCTCTGGGGTATTTTTTTGCCCTGTGTGAAGTGGGTGGATCCGCTTCTAGTCCGGGCCTTTGAGGTAGGAAAACACTCCCCTTTGATCCAGATCTTGGACACATCTTTAATCAGGGCCACACCCTCTGCTAGAAGCCTATATAAGGACATGCAAGAAGGAAGCTTCTCCTCTTTGCCTGGCCAGCAAGGCCATGCCTTCACTGCTTTAAGTCTGCTTCTTTGGGATTCCAGCTGAGACATTGGTCTTGTAGACTGAACAAGTCCTGGATTCGCAGATTTTGTGTTCACTGTCAGCCATTGTTGGATTAGCTGAACCTCAGCCTGTAAGTCATGGTGATCAATGCCCTAGAAAGAGAGATTCATTCTCTGAGTCCTGCGACTCCTACAGGACCCCAGCTCTCCATTGTTAGCCCATGTGCTCGCTGTCTTTGCTAATGTGGGTTTAAATCAACTCTCACTTTGTGCCACAAGGTTGAGTTTTCAGGCTCCTCTTGCTTCCCTCAGGTCTCAGAGCTTTCTGTCTGCTCTTCTGTGTTCCTGGCCCTTCCACTGGCGAGCTGGCCTTATTTCTCGAGGTTCTGGAATCCTACAAACCATCCCTGTCTCCTCAGTATGTCCCGCATCTCCTGTCCCACATCCTGTCTTCTCTGTGTGACTGTCCTGCATCCCATCCATCGGTTGTTCGCCAAATGGGGCAGCCCCTTTGGTTTCTCGACTTCTGCTCACTGCCCCAGCAAAGCCATCAATCATCACGCTGCTGCCAGGTGACCACGACCACTCTTGCTTGCACCCACGCTGGTTTTCCCGTGAGGGCTCAGTAGGCTGGGACTTACATCTGTGTGTTTGTTGTTTGTGGACTTTTATTTTAAAGTCTTTTTTCCTTTCATTTTTGTGGATTCTAAAATACTGAAGTAGAAGACATTTAGCTAATGATTGGTGATTATAATTTGACCTATTTTTATGATATTCCTCTGAGTGTTTTAGTAACCTGTGCAGTGTATTCAAGGCTTGTACCTATAATTACCATGTTCTTCTGAATAAATCATATAAAATATGTAGTTACAAAATCTCACTTGATTTAAGTATTGCTATTAGGCCTAATAGAAGCCTTTTGATCTCACTTTTGACTTCTGTATTAATTTGCTTGGTACTCTTGCCTTGCAGCTCATAACTACGAAGTTTTTTTTCTTATTAAAGCTTGGCTCGTGAAGAGGGAATCATTTCATGTAACTTCTGAAGCTGGGCTTGATGGCACAGGCCTAGTATCTCAGCTGCTCCAGAGGGCAACGAAGGAGCATCATGAGTTCAAGGCCAGTCTCGGCAACTTAACGATACCCTGTCTCAAAAAGTGGAAAGAGTGCTTGGCCTGTAGCCCAGTGGCTGGGCACTGGCCAGGCATATGCGGGGAGCCCAGTTCACCCGTTCCTAACTGGAAAGTTCCCTTCTTTAGACTAACATGGAAAATAGGTTGATCTCCCTCCCTCCCTCGCTCCCTCTCTCTGTCCCTCCCTCCCTCCCTCCCTCCCTCCTTCCCTCCCTCCCTCTCTCCTCCTTCTCTTTCTTTCTGTGAATTTAATGAATTCTAGTTTTACTGTCTATAACTTCAGATTGTTTTGGCTAATTGGACCATGTAAAGTAATTTTAGGATAAATAACACAGAACTTGCCTAATATACTAAGAAAATAGGCAGGGATATGTGTGTGTAGAGATATGTGTTTGAACTGTGGAGAAATAATGAAAATTTTACCCAGTCTTCATTCTACAGAAGTGTTTACTGTGGACAGTTTGAAGTTTCAGCCATTCTGTGCCTAAACAGTAGTAAGATGTTATTCTGGAGTTGGCATGCATGCTGTAAGTGCTCACACACATCACACACACATCAGTGTCACACCCACACCACACACACACACACACACACGCTGCTTACATTTTTGTGAGAGGTTCTGTCAGTTCGGAGAAGACGCCACTTGAGCTGTAACAGGACAGGCTGGAGAGAGCGCTGTGGTCAGGGTCAGCGGGCATTTCCAGCCCTGTTTATTAGCAAGGACCCCAGCAGACTCAAAGGCTGCTGCTTCTACCATTCTCTCAAAACTCAGCACAGAATGCCATTTGTTTTCAGAGGAAGTTGTTGCCGATAGAATCGTCGGTTCACTTATTGAGTGAGCCTTCAGTGACTTCACCAGGTGCTCCTTCTGATGTAAACAGGGCGTGGTGATGGTGCTTACAGGTTTTACTCTGGCCTTTCTAGATTCTTGCTGGTTCTTTGCCAGTTTGAAGCAAGGGTCCCCACGTTTGATCCTAGGTTGTGTTCGGCACAGGTGGACAGTGAGGAACTGAGAAGAGACGACCTGTCTGCCTTATGGAGCGTGTGCTGGTAAAACAGGCCCAGATTAAATAAATGTTCACAGAGTGCTGCTGGGTTATAGAACTAGTGCAGCTTCAAGGCAGGAACAAGAATCGGGGAAGCCCATCAGGATGGAGAAGAAGGGTGTGGGGCTGCACTAGATGAGGGCTATTTCCCTTCAGATGCAGAGCCCATCAGTTCAGGGTGAGCAGGGTGAGGCTCTGTTGCTGAGAGAGGCAGCCTGGTCGCTTTCATTTATCATGTGCCCTTCATATTTAATCTGATATAAAACTTATCCTTTGAGTTATTTATATTTTGCTTTCTCTTTTCATCTTTCACCAACCCCAACCCCTTCCTGTCCTCTGGTCCCTTCTCCTCTCCTCTTCCCCCTCCTGTCTTCTGCCCCCCCCTCCTCTGCTCCTCCCCCTCCTCTGCTCCTCCCCCTCCTGTCCTCTGCTCCTCCCCCTCCTGTCCTCTGCTCCTCCCCCTCCTGTCCTCTGCTCCTCCCCCTCCTCTGCTCCTCCCCCTCCTGTCCCACTTTTCCCCTTTGGGGATGAAGTGTCTGATGCTTCCTTCTCCGGTTGCTTCTCTTCCTCTTTCCTTCTTTTCTCCCCCCTTTCCTGACGGTGACTGCTGTTTGCAAGACAGGTTCTCATCTCCTTCTTTCAGGTCACCCTGGGCTCCCGTGGGTGAAGGAAGTGTGTGGTTTCCCTTGTGCACACTAGGGCCTGGAAATCAAACTGAGGTTTACAGAAATTGACAAAATTTGTTCATCTCTCTGTTTATTGCTTTGCTTAGTTTTTTGCTTGAATATTTTCATCTATGAACAATTTTGTCTACTAAAATGCTTTCTGTTTTGCTGGATACCAGCTTTCTGTTTACTGGGAAGAAAAACAAGAGAGCCCTCTACCAGTCTGCTGCTTCCTGACCTGCGTTGATTTTGCTGGAAGGGAAGAGGTGCTGCTGTGGAAACAAAGAGAGTTTCTTTGCTCAGCCCTGGTGTGAGTCTCAGCCACGCCATTGTGTGTCTGCCTGCAGCTCACAGCTGGGGACCGCCCCCTTAGCAATGAGTTCTAGAACTCTGTGTCCGCAGACCTTGCGCATTTTAAGTTCACATCTCTTGGTTGTGTTTAAGAACTTTCTGTCTTCCTGAAACGAATTAACATCAGTCCTCTGCTTAAAGGGATTGTATCGTATGGGTTTGCCCTTCTGTTCTGAAGAAGAGGCTTTCCTGTTCTAGGAGGACACCATGGTGTGAATGGCTTGTGAGCACAGCTCCTGGCTTCTGTAGTGAGGGGCTCACTGTGGTGTGAATCCCTTGTGGTGAACATAGCTCCTGGCTTCTGTAGTGAGGGGGACAAAGTGGTGTGAATCCCTTGTGGTGAACATAGCTCCTGGCTTCTGTAGTGAGGGGCTCACTGCGGTGTGAAATTTTCTTTTCTGCAAAGTTTCTTTCCTTTCCCTGCTCCCACTAGATTCCCTGTACATACCCTGGGTCACCTGAGCATGGCTGAGGGTGCACTGTGACCTAGGCCTTGCTCAGTTTGATGACAAAGTCACCATAGACCTCCTCAGTCTTGGCAAGTTAAATTTTAGTTTTCCTTAAAATGTGCATTTTTAAAGTTTGAAAGTACAGAAATTTAGCTGGCCGAATTTGCTTAGAAAAGCAGTAAAGCATTCGTTGTTTACCTGTTAAAAATGCTGCTGCAGGCCTTTGTACTGGGGCAGACCCTGTAGCACGGCCCGCTCGAAGCCCTTCTGCTCAGGTTGAAATTTATACGGGAATTTATATTTTAGAGGATCACATACATCTCTTATGGATGTCATTTAGAGAAATTTCAGCTTTTTGTTTTAGAATTGTAATTTTGTAATTGTTTCACTTAGCTGCTAGATTTACTGGAATTTCGCGTTCATAGCTGCGTCTCCGTTTCCCTTATAATTAAAGCTGCATTTCAAGCCTGTGTCTCGCAGTGATGGCTGCTCCTATTTGTAAGTAATACTAACATTTCTGTGCAAGTTCATGCAGACTCTAGATATTACAATTATTAATATTTTCAACCCAAAAAAGCCAGCATCGATTTTTACCTGACTGAGCCAAACATTTCTCTGTAGTAATCAAGCCCTCTCAAGTTCTGTATGCCACGTGGACTTTCTGTGGGCAGCACAGCCCTTGGGGTGGTGTCGTAGCCTGACTCCTGGTTAGCTCGGTTGTTTCCGTGCAGCAGACGCGGACAGTAGCCTGGTGGTAGTGTAGGCTGCTTTTCCGTTTCTCATCTCAGCCCCTTGTTGCCATCTCTGCTACGTTCCTGTCCACAGAGCATCTCATCTACAGTCGCTGACTCCTGCACCCCAGCCTTTTGTCTTCAGGCTTCATATGGGGTTCAGTGTACGTCTGTGTTCTGTGTGGCGGCACCATGTGCCTGAGTGTACTCACTGTCACGCTTGCTGTTCTGATGGCTCAGAATTGCACAGTCAGGCCCATAGCACAGTCCTGGCGTCTTCAAGCATCTGGATTCTGTTCTGGCTCTCTTGCCTTCTAGAATGTTCATCTCTGCAGTGCACCTCACACCTTTCTTGGTCGAAACCTAGTCAGTGTCCTTTGTGAACTGAAACTTGCCCATGCCCCGCCTCCCTGTGCACGGGTCAGCCTGGGAAGGCCCTTCCCTGTGTGCTTCCCTGATTTTCCTGTTGTATTTTGTGCTGTCAGCTGAGTTACAGTTAACATGCCACACCCTGCTTCCCTCTGCCTCCCCGGCTCCCCCACCCCATAATTCCCTTTATCTACCTCTTGAAGAATTGTCTTTTAGTGTTTTTCCTCGACCCTTCTACTTTTTACATTTATTTATTTATTATTATATGTGCTTGTTTCTGTATGTATATAGCACAGGGCCTGTGAAGGTCAGAGGACACCTTGTGAGACTTGGTTCTCTCCTCGTACCGTAGAACTAGCCAGGCTCGGAGGTGGCTCCTCTATATGCTGAGCCTTCTTGGCATGCTACCGACTCCTGCTTCTATCTTCTTCAATGAGTTGCTGCCTATGCCATCTTGAGAGCTTGCTAGTGAGGTAGCCGATTCCGGGCATTGGTGGTGCACGCCTGTAATCCCAGCACTCGGGAGGCAGAGGCAGGCGGATCTCTGTGAGTTCGAGATCAGCCTGGTCTACAGAGCTAGTTCCAGGACAGGCTCCAAAGCCACAGAGAAACCCTGTCTCGAAAAACCAAAAAAAAAAAAAAAAAAAAAAAAAAGAGAGAAGCTTGGTTGCTTGTAGACTCGCGGAGGAATTCGTGAAGTGGCTCTGGCCTGGCAGAGAACACACACTGGATGCGAATCGCTGACTTCACCTGTGTGTTTCCCAGCCCCTGGTGATGGTCAGATCTCGTGAAGTGTCTCAGGTCTGGTACAGGACACACACTGGATACAAATCGGCTGACTTCACCCATGTGTTACCTAGCCCTGGGTGACATCGGTTCCCGCTTCCTTCACAGCTGCAGGAGAGAAATGCAAAGCTGCCACAGCTGTGCAGCGTTCAGTATGCAGCCTTCCTCCCTGTGCTCTGCCTCGGTCCCTGCCTGAGGCGCTTGTCTCTGAGATCCTGGCTTGGCGTCTGTGTAAGCCAGCAAATCCTTTCCTCCCCAGATTGCTTTTAGTTATGTGTTGCTGATAGCTTTTTACTCATTTACTTTTTGGGCTCTTTACTCTTTTGGCTTTTTGGGGATCCTGCCATCCAGCTCCCAAATTAATCACACACAGTCTTACTCTTTCTTATGAATGCCCAGCCTTAGCTTGTCTTGTTTCTTTCCAGCTTTCCTTAAATTATCCTGACTACCTTTTGCCTCTGGGTTTTTTCCTTTTCTTACGTCTGTATATCTTACATCAACTTTTACTCTGTGGCTGGCCGTGGTGCCTGGTGTCCTCCTCTCCCTATTCTCATGGTACTACTTCTCCATCCAGATTGCTCCTTCTATTTGCCCTCTCTGCCTACTAGCCCCGCCTAGCCTTTCTCCTGCTTCACTACTGGCCATTCAGCTCTTTATTAGACCATCAGATGTTTTAGACAGGAACAGAATCACAGCTTCAGAGTTAAACAAATACAGCATAAACAAAAGCAACACACCTTTACATCGTTAAACAAATGTTCCAGAGCATAAACAAATATAACACACCTTAGAATAACATTCTGCAGCAGTTACAGATTTACCGCCATGGCAGAGAAGGGACGAGGACAGCCATTTGCAGGATGGTTAGCTCACAGTCTATCTTAGGGTTCAGTCCCCTGTTTCTGGCAAATTATAATTGCGTGTGTGACATGGTAACAAGGTTCCAAAGACCCTAAAGCTGACATTGAGAGAGACTCATGCCTTCACCTTTTCTTGTTGCTACGTTGTTCCCACAAGCTGTCTGCGATCAGGCCCAGTAGCTTCTGTTTCTTCCTCCTACTGGAGTCTTTGCCATGTAAACCACTCTAAAGTCTCTGTTTTTTTTTCCATCTCATTTGCTTAGTCTTTCAATTTTTTTGCTCAGTTATAAGTTCTTTACATATTAGGAATTAGGCTTTATTTGTGATACATTTGTATATGTCTACATTTTAGTCTAACTTTTATTATGATCTTATATTTTAAAATACTTAAACCTTTGATCTTTTAAAGATTTTATTTAGGTTTTTACTTTGTGTTTGTGTGTGCATGCATACACGTGTGCAAGTGCCTCTGTATGCTAGAAGAGGGCACTGCATTCTCTCTCTCGAGCTGGAGGTAGTTGGGAGCCACATTATGGGTGTTGGGAATTGAAGTTGGGTTCTCTGGAAGATCAGCAAGTGCTCTTAACTACTGAGCCATCTTTTACCCCCTAAATCTTTGATTTTATTTTGTGTCTTACCTCTTCCCAAAAGGCCAAACCAAAAAAAAAATGTTTAAGATCTCAGTGACTTAATATACCTTGCCTCTTCTGTACGTATTTCCCATTGCGGAGTCTCTCTCAGGCTGTTCTGATCTGCTTTGCCGCCTCTTCATTGGCTGAAGTTTTGCTGTCTTTCATTGTAACTTCACGCAGGAGTTTTCTGTGGCTACCTCTTTCTGTGGTCTGTAGTGTCCATTTCTTTTGCCCCATTGAAAAGCCTGTTAGTCTGTATGGGGATCACAGGAAGCCTGTGCCTTAACCAAGGAAGGAAGGAAGGACCACTGGATGGCATTGAGGTCTTTGATTGCAGGGCTGTCTTTGTCTTGGCCTGAGCTTCCCCTTGTGTCCTTTGTCACGGTTTTCCTCACATTGTTTGCTGAACTTACGAAGTGTTTTCTCTTGTTTAACCAAACCCAGCGTGTCTTTCATCACCTTTCTCATGAGGCATCCACTGTTTGACATCGGAACAGGACGATTCGTTCATATTGAGGTTTCCTTTAATTTTTATTTGAGAGTGTTGGGATTATATAGGTTCGGCCCTTGGTAAGAAAAAAAAAGGCCTCGTGATGTCATTGGAGCTTCATGCTTGTCTATAGGGTTGTTGTCTATGGCTTAATTTCCCCTAAAGAAAAGGTATATTCTCAAGAGACCTGTTCTAAAAACTAACCAAGTCAGCTTCATAAATCGTATTTCTTTAAGCATTTGCCATTTTAATGAAAATTTTAAGTTAATTATTTAGAAGTTTGAAGACTTAAAATGAAGGAAATTTCCCAATTTAGAGCTCTGATTGTTGCCATTTAATTGTTTATATTCGCATGTTACCCGTTTTATCGGATTAGCTACTGTTATTCTTAGCTCTGCTTTGAACCCAGAATTTTAAAAATTAGGCCAATTATTTTACAAATCTTTTTTTAATACCCATATTATCCCACTCTAATTTCTCTTTTTCATTTCTTTAGTTTGATTGGGAAAGTAATTAGTTTTTTATAAAAGTTTCTAGATTGTATATGTATGTCTGTACATCTGCATTCCTAATTACTGCTTTACATATAGTGCAGATTCTGGTAAGTAATGTTTTAAGGTCATTTGTTTCTTAGATAATATTCTCAACTGAAAGCAGATAATAGATTTACATTGCGAGTGAGCAGATAATGGGTCAGGTGGGATGATGCAGAGAAGCTGCTCTTCAGTGTTTTGAAAATAACACAGCGCTCTGACTCTGTCCGCTGCTGTGTGTGCTCACACACCCTGCATCTCTGCAGAGAACACAGCGCTCTGACTCCGTCCACTGCTGTGTGTGCTTGCACACCGTGCACCTCTGCAGAGAACACAGCGCTCTGACTCCGTCCGCTGCTGTGTGTGCTCACACTCCCTGCACCTCCACGGAGAAGTCCTGTTTTCTTTCAGCTCGGTCAGGCCAGCTCAAGTTGCATGTTTTTTTTTTTTTTTTTTTTTTTTTTTTTTGGTTTTAAATATAAA
>NW_026068032.1:3609309-3648045 GCF_014885135.2 Alexandromys fortis
GGCTATCATTGGTGTTTTTGATTTTAGCCATTCTGACAGGTGTAAGATGGTATCTTAAAGTTGTCTTGATTTGCATTTCCCTGATCGCTAAGGAAGTTGAGCATGACCTTAGGTGTCTTTTTGCCATTTGAACTTCTTCTGTTGAGAGATCTCTGTTCAGCTCAGTGCCCCATTTTATAATTGGGTTGATTAGCCTTTTACGGTCTAACCATGGATGTAAACCCAAACTACTATTCACTATAATAGTAGTGAAGCCAAGCTATTATTCACTATCAATGGAGAAAACAAGACATTCCAAGATAAGAACCAATTTAAACAATACGTAGCCACAAATCCAGCCCTACAGAAAATAATAGAAGGAAAATCACAACCTAAGGAAACCAGCATTGCCAACAGTGCCTACAATAACTCCGGTGTCTAGTGAACCTTCACCAGCACAACTCAAAGAAGGGAGACACACAAACGCTACTACCAAAAACAATAAGAATAACCGGAGTAAACAACCACTGGTCATTAATATCACTTAATATTAATGGTCTCAATTCACCCATAAAAAGGCACAGGCTAAGAGATTGGATACGTAAACAGGATCCAACATTCTGCTGTTTGCAAGAAACACATCTCAACCACAAAGACAGGCATCTACTCAGAGTAAAAGGTTGGGAAAAGGTCTTTCAAGCAAATGGTCCTAACAAAAAAGCAGGTGTGGCCATACTAATTTCCAACAAAACTGACTTCAAACTAAAATCAATCAGAAGAGATCGAGATGGACACTTTATACTCATAACAGGAACAATTCATCAGGATGACATCTCAATCCTGAATATCTATGCCCCTAATATAAAAGCACCCACTTATGTAAAAGAAATATTTCTAAAACTCAAGGCAGACATAAAACCACACACACTAATAGTAGGAGACTTCAACACACCTCTCTCTCCAATGGACAGGTCAATCAGACAGAAACCTAATAGAGAATTAAGAGAATTATTGGAGGTAATGAAGCAAATGGACTTAACAGACATCTACAGAACACTCCACCCAAATAGGAAAGAATATACCTTCTTCTCTGCAGCTCATGGAACCTTCTCAAAAATTGACCATATACTCGGAAACAAAGGAAACCTCCACAGATACAAAAGAATATCAGTGTCCACCTGTGTCTTATCAGATCACCACGGATTAAAGTTAGATGGCAACAACTATGCTACCCCCAGAAAGCCGACAAACTCATGGAAACTGAACAGTCAACTACTGAACCACACCTGGGTCAAGGAAGAAATTAAGAAAGAAATTAAAGTCTTCCTTGAATTTAATGAAAATAAAGAGACAACATACTCAAACCTATGGGACACGATGAAAGCAGTGCTAAGAGGAAAGTTCATAGCACTAAGTGCCCACTTAAAGAAAACAGAGAAAGCATACATTGGGGACTTAATGGCACACCTGAAAGCTTTAGAAAAAAAAGAAGCAGAGGTGCCCAGAAGGAGTAGAAGACTGGAAATAATCAAACTGAGGGCAGAAATCAACAAAATAGAAACACAGAAAACAGTCCAAAGAATCAATGAAACAAAAAGTTGGTTCTTGGAGAAAATCAACAAGATCGACAAACCCCTATCCAAACTAACTAAACAACAGAGAGAGAACACGCAAATAAATAAAATCAGAAATGAAAGGGGGGACATAACCACAGACACAGAGGAAATCCAGAGAATCATTAGATCTTACTATAAAAGCCTGTATGCCACAAAACTGGAAAATGCAAAAGAAATGGACATTTTTTTAGATAA
The DNA here is from genome assembly GCF_014885135.2 of Alexandromys fortis. Classification (NCBI taxonomy): domain Eukaryota; kingdom Metazoa; phylum Chordata; class Mammalia; order Rodentia; family Cricetidae; genus Alexandromys; species Alexandromys fortis. The sequence continues at coordinate 3,611,100 of NW_026068032.1, forward strand.
GTACCATATACCAAAGCTAAACCAAGACCAGGTGAATGATCTAAATAGACCTGTTAGTCGCGAAGAACTAGAAACTGTTATCAAAAATCTCCCTTCCAAAAAAAGCCCAGGACCAGATGGGTTCAACGCAGAATTCTACCAGAACTTCCAAGAAGAGCTAATACCTATACTCCTTAACGTATTTCACAATATAGAAACAGAAAAGTCATTGCCAAATTCCTTTTATGAAGCTACAGTTACCCTGATACCAAAACCACACAAAGACCCAACCAAGAAAGAGAATTACAGGCCTATCTCACTCATGAATATCGACGCAAAAATTCTCAATAAAATACTGGCAAACCGAATTCAAGAACACATTAGAAAAATTATCCATTATGATCAAGTAGGCTTCATCCCAGAGATGCAGGGCTGGTTCAACATACGCAAATCTATCAATGTAATCCACCATATAAATAGACTGAAAGAAAAAAACCATATGATCATTTCATTAGATGCTGAAAAAGCATTCGACAAAATTCAACACCCCTTTATGATAAAGGTCTTGGAGAGAATAGGGATACAAGGGTCATACCTAAATATAATAAAAGCTATCTACAGCAAACCGACAGCTAACATTAAATTAAATGGAGAAAAACTCAAAGCCATCCCACTAAAATCAGGAACAAGACAAGGATGTCCACTCTCTCCATACCTCTTCAATATAGTGCTTGAAGTTCTAGCAATAGCAATAAGACAACATAAGGGGATCAAGGGAATTCGTATTGGAAAGGAAGAAGTTAAGCTTTCGTTATTTGCAGATGATATGATAGTATACATAAGCGACCCCAAAAACTCTACCAAAGAACTCCTACAGCTGATAAACACCTTTAGTAATGTGGCAGGATACAAGATCAACTCCAAAAAATCAGTTGCCCTCCTATACACAAAGGATATGGAAGCAGAGAGGGAAATCAGAGAAGCATCACCTTTCACGATAGCCACAAAGAGCATAAAATATCTTGGGGTAACTCGAGTTGCCTGTTATTTCTCTCCTTTGAAAGAGGAAGCCGTGACTCTGAAGAGTCCGTGTAACTTGTCTAAAGCTGACCAACAAGGAATTGTCCGTTGTTCACACTGGAGCCGAGTCCGACTCTTGGGTTGGCTTGTGTTTGGAGTGGCTCTGTGATGTCATAAAGGCCTGGGCCATGTGACAGAACTGTAGATGCCAGCAGCAGTGTGACGCATGAGGTGGCGCTGGCCTGGCAGATCCAGTGTTGAGTTAACGGAGAGTGAGCCATGAGGCTGATCTGCGAGCTGTGAACTGGTAGTCAACATCTAGATGGATCCTTGTGGTAATCAGGTAGGCACATGGCCAAGAGGGCCGGGGAGCGCTCAGTTTCCATTGCTCTGCGGGCCATAGGAGGTCCAGTAATGGGCCTGGGAGTGACTGAAGGAAGGGGCAGGCTGCCTGTGTGCACTTGAAGGGGTCCAGAGAGCAGAGTGAGTGTTCGAAGGGCCAGTAGGGCCTTAAGTAACAGCTGCAGGGGACTGGGCTGAATGAGAGTGAGGAAGGTGGAGATGGGCTACCATCTGCCGAAGAAGTGTGGTTATGAAGGGGAAGGTGCTTGTGTGTGTGTGTGTGGGGGGATGGGGGTGCCTGTCTGAGAGCCAGGCCCTCCTCTCTCCTCTTTTTCCTTCTGTAACCTCTTCTCTCCTCATGCTCTCTTTTTACTTTCTTCCTTTTCTCATCCTTCAGCTTTTCTGCCTACTGCCCTTCCTCCCTCCCTCCCTCCCTCCCTCCCTCCCTCCCTCCTTCCTTCCTTCCTTTCCTCCTCTTTCCCACCCTTCCTCTCTCTCTTCTTTCCTTCCCCTCTCTTTTTTCATGTGATGAACTTGGGTATTCAGTCATAGCCTTTTGTTCTAAATCATGACCGTAGATGTGATTGCCAAAGTTGGTGAAATACCCAGGCATTAGGGCTGTCTTAATTAGGGGTTTCTACTGCTGTGATAAAACACCATGACTAAAAGAAATCTGGGGAGGAAAGGGTTTAATTTCAGCTTACAGACCCTTACCACAGTCCACTAGTGAGAGTCAGCGCAGGAACCTGGAGGCAGGAGATGATAGAGAGGCCATGAAAGAATGTGTTTGCTGGGTTGTTCTCCACGGCTCACTCGGCCTGCTTCCTTATGCCATAGAGGATGCAAATGCAGAAGTGCACCCCAGGCTTGCCCATGGCCGCTCTGGTGGGGGATTTTCTCATTTGAGCTTCTGTCTTTCCAGATGACTCCAGCTTGTGTCAGGTTGACAGAACACAGGGTGGTACTGCTGGGTTTGTTCCTGAACACATTTTGTCCAGGACGTTTAATATCTGTGACAACCACAGTATGCTAAACGCTTTCAAACCTTCCGAAGACGTGGAAGGACAGAAGAACAGGCTGCTCTTCACTGTTCTGTGCTCGGTGTGACATTGTGGTGCCAGGCAGTACTTTGTTCATGGCTCTCAGAGTTCATCATACAGATGTTTTAACCTTTTTAGACAATTCACTGTAACCAAATGCAGGGAGGATTTGGGAAAATTCTGAAAAATATATATCAAGTTCAAACTTGAATTAAAGTTCTACTTTTTTGTGTTTGAGTTGAAAAATTTGAAGTACCCCTTTGTGCAGCTAGACACATAGACATACACACATGCACATAGGCACTCACGCACACAGACACACACCTGTGCACACTGATTTAAGTTCAGAAAGAAGCTTATTCTGCAGCTAAATGATTTCCTTTTTTAAAATTAATTTTCTTTTGAGATTTTTGTACATGGTTATTTGTTATTAAATTATATTTATCTGCACCCTCTTATTCAGTGTGCACAACGTTGTTAGAGACAATAAACTTTTACATAACTAAGCAATTCCTTAAAATAACAATCAGAAATCTGTGCATTTAGCTCATTAGAATTTACTGCCTTCTGTGTGTCTTTCTTCAGGGGAACACGCAATCTCCATTGTGAGCCACCTTCAGAGTTTGTGATAGGACCCGAGGACAGAGCTACCGATGCCAATGTGGAATAAAGGTCATTGCAGTTAGGCCGCTGGGTGTGGGAATGAGGTGACTGCCAAAGATAGCTCCTTACATTCCAAAGCAGATTAGATTCAGTTGACTCTTTGGGAGCATTTAAAATAAAGTAATATAAATATCTGTTTTTTTCTTATTTGCATTTTTGTCTTTTTTTGTACTTGTCAGTCAGCTGCTTCCTTAACCTTCTAATAAGAGCCTTAATGATAGCGAAACTGTCCTTCAGCATTACTTTTGTGGAAACAGTCCAGTAAGTGAAGATTGACTTTAACATGAAAACTTAAAAATAAATTTATTACGTAAGAGGAACTTCCAGGTTTTATAGCAGCTCTCCTCCATCTTTGCTTTGCTGCAGTGAATGTTTAGCTGTTGAGCCCCGCTAGGTTGGGGCCAGGGTCACTGGTATGTGACAGTGTCTCCCGATGCCTCCTGCCTTTACCCTCGGCCACACCAGTACTGTGTACTGTGTCGTCGGCTGGACATTTCCTCTGCTGGGAAATGGACATCTCCAGGGGGCTAGGCTAGTGTGTGTGCTAACGACTTTAAAACATGTTGTGTGTGACCCATGGAAACATCACCTGTAATTCAGAAACACTCCTTTGGACTTCAGACGTTAGTCACACAGTGTTGGTTTTCCACCTCTACTGCTCTACCCCACACCATCCTAGCCACCTTCCCTGTCTCTATGTTGTCTTCCAACATGGTTCTTGTGCTTCTGTCTTCAGTGTCCGGAGTGCGTCTCTCACCAGCTTCTCCGGAGCTCATTCTGGACCATGACCACTCGTCTCCGTCCTCTGGCCGCCTCCCTTCCGATGCTCTCATCTCCTCACCAGATGACACGCGTGCAGACAGCGGCCTCGTGAGTCAGACCATCCCCAAGGCTCAGGTGAGCGCTGGGCTCTCGGAAGGAAGCCTGCGTGTAGAAATGTAGGAACTACTTCCTACCTTAATTCTGTGCTCAGGTGCTGGCCTTTCTGTCACAAAGGTTAATGCGTTACTCCGACAGAGCATCTATTTCAGTTCTAGGGTAAAGCCGCGGAGGACAGCATCCGCGCAGTGTGTTCATTCAGGTATCTGTAGGCATCGTGCTGGGCATTGGAGACAGGGTTCCAAAACTCGGTTCTTAGTCACCTGTCAATTTTGCTAGAAGTTGATAAGTTATCATCATTAATACATGTGAGATTCTGAGTTGCAGTTTAACTACAAATCTGTCCTAGGTCAGTGTATACATTTTAGACTGGGCACTTCTAGATGTATTGATTCAAAGATCAGGCTGTTGGAAGAGTGTGAAGTCTTCTGTTGGTTCACTTAGGGGGAAATGATTTCATTGCCTGCACCCCAGCTTATTTCTAAGTGTGGTTTATGATGAACATCTCCTTGACGGAATGGTCTAACCCTTCTCTGTTACCATGGTCTAGATCCAGCAGTCAGCACACACACATCTGAATATCCCACTTTTCCCGCTTGGCTTGACGGATGAGACGAGCCATGGAGCGATTTCACTGGAGGACGACCCTGAGGGTCCTGGAGCCGACGTGTCCAGCTCACAGCTCCAGCAAAAAATATCAAGTCTGGAGACCAAACTCAAAGCGTCTGAAGAAGAAAAGCAGAGAATTAAAAAGGTGTGCGCACACATTCGCCCGGGAATGTAGACTCGTATTTGCTAGCAATTTGATATCCAGTTCAACGCAAAGTGAATTGGAAATTCACCAAAGAATATATTGTGTTCCCTGGGGTGGGGTTCAGGTCCGTCACATCGGACACTCAGTGGAGGCACCTTACAAGAAGCAGCCAGTCAGGGGCTAGAGAGATGGGTGGCCCAGTGATCAAGAGCACTTGCTGTCCTTGCAAATGGATCCAAGTTTTGTTCCTAGTACTCACATGGCAGCTCACAACTGTCTGTAACTCCGGCTCCATGCCCTCTTCTGGCGTCCAAAGGTCCTGTATGCATGTTGTGTACATAGATACATACATGCAGGCAAACACCCATAAATAACAGAAACTAAATAAACCTGGAACAGGTCTCTAGTCAGTGGTTAGCACAGCCATGCATCCAGCATCCGATCCCACCAGCCAGACACGGGGACTCTCGGGGACACCCTTCTCTCTGCTGGAGGTGCTTGTTTACAGACCTGCATTTCCGCTGCCACAGCAGCACAGCAGGTTTATGATTTCCGTTGTGCATACTTCAAGTAGCTGAAGATCATTTAGTGTCTGTGGTATGCTAAGTATAGGTTATAAGAAAATACCATGTTGTTTTTTATAAAGAACTTGAGCATCCTGAGACTTTAGTGTCAGCATGGACCCATATGAACTCGGAAGTTGAATGCAGTTCTAAGGCATGCTCAGATTTTTCTGGGGCTTTTTGTTGTTATTTCTTGCTCCTCTAAGGCTTCTGTTTCTGTAGGCAGTGTTTTACTTCATGTGTGGATTTCAGGTTTGATGAAATGGATGGAAACCTTCTACCTGTGGGAGGTCAGGTACCCCTGGGTGTTTGAACACAGCTGTTCAGGGAAGAAACTGACATATGCTCTTGGCTCCCTTCTGTCCTTCCATCTGTCTGTCTGTCTGTCTATCCATCTACCTATCTTCTATTATTTGTCATCTGTTATCTTTTCTCTACATTCTTCAGTCTGCTTCCATCCATTTGTCTACCCGTATGCATGTCTGTTTATCTTAGCCAGTTCATCGAAAGCACTTACAGAGATTAGGTTCTGTTCAGAGACACTCTTGTTCTTATTTATTTCTTGTTTTATGTTTGTGCTGTGTACCTATGTACATGGTTGCATGCATGTAGCAGGACATGCCCATATGTTCTCTGGAGGTCAGAGGTCAGTTCGGGAAGCCTTCATCTATTGCTCTCCTCCTGACGTAGAGAGCTCACATTTCACTGAGGTGGTTGGCCTGGGGGACTCTGTGATACCCCAGTCTCTGTCTCTCTGTCCTGGAGTTGTAGATGCCTGTGGACACCGTTGGCTTTGTGTGTGTGTGTGTGTGTGTGTGTCTGTCTGTCTGTATGTGTGTATGTGTGTGTGGGGGTAATGTGTGGACAGTCTACACTCAGGTCCTCATGCTTAGATAGCGAGCAGTGTACCCCCTGAGCTGCCTCCCCAGCCTCAGTCTTGCATATTTATTAGTTTTACTCTTACGTCAATATTCGATATTGGCTTAGAAATTAGTTAACTTGGGCAAATTCATACTTGTATAATTCTTAGACTTTCAGCTATTTTTCCCGATGTTTACTTTATGCCATGGGACGTAGCAGAGCTTGTGTTTGGCTTCCTTGTAGGATGTGGACTCACTGATGGAGAAGCACAGCGTCCTGGAGAAGGACTTCCTGAAGGAGAAGGAGCAGGATGCCCTGTCCTTTCAAGCCAGATACCGCGAGCTTCAGGTGAGCAGGAAACATGCTCTCGTTTCCAGACATGCGTGGTGAGTGTGCCACATGGTGCAGAGAGTGGTCTCCTACTTTAGTCTGGGATGAACTGGACGCAGCATTCTCTGTTGTGATGCTGACATCAGATCATTGATTCCATGGTAAAGCTATGGAAGGTGCTCGCAGATAGAGATCTGGAGAATCTGGGAAATGGACTTCGTTGGTTTTGTTAGGACAATGCTTTATGTCTAGTCATTGGAGGTAGGTTGATGTCAAACTCTGGGGCATTCGGACCAGGAAACACCTGCCGTCTCCGTACCTGCTGCTGACTTGCTGATCTTAGTCCTGGGTTGTCCTGGGCGCTGGGTGCCCACATTTCCTGTAGAGTAGGGTGAGGGATCCAACCACATTTCCTGTAGAGTAGGGTGAGGGATCCACATTTCCTGTAGAGCAGAGTGAGGGACCCACATTTCCTGTAGAGTAGGGTGAGGGACCCACATTTCCTGTAGAGTAGGGTGAGGGATCCACATTTCCTGTAGAGCAGAGTGAGGGACCCACATTTCCTGTAGAGTAGGGTGAGGGATCCACATTTCCTGTAGAGCAGAGTGAGGGATCCACATTTCCTGTAGAGTATCCTGGGTGAGAGATCCAACCACATTTCCTGTAGAGCAGGGTGAGGGACCCACATTTCCTGTAGAGTAGGGTGAGAGATCCAACCACATTTCCTGTAGAGCAGGGTGAGGGACCCACATTTCCTGTAGAGTAGGGTGAGGGATCCAACCACATTTCCTGTAGAGTAGGGTGAGGGACCCACATTTCCTGTAGAGTAGGGTGAGGGACCCACATTTCCTGTAGAGTAGGGTGAGGGATCCACATTTCCTGTAGAGTATCCTGGGTGAGAGATCCAACCACATTTCCTGTAGAGCAGGGTGGGCAGCCCATGCTTTTTTATACTTAGCTATCTAACATGTGTGTTGCCTGAATATGTCGCGAGACAAGACAGAGGAGCAGCGTCTCTTGTTAAGGTGAGAAGGGTGTGGAGTGCTGGCTGGGCCTTTGTAGTGTCCTCAGCACAAAGCACACCGTGGCCAGGATTCCTGGATGTGCCAACAGTAGGGTATGTCAGTGGATCGAAAGCCCTTCTCCAGAGGAAATGCCAGGGTGTATAGTTCTAAAATAATATGCTTATTCTGGAAAAAACGGGCAGTACAGAACAAGAAAACTCAAATTCTTATTTATCACAAGGAAAATTAAAAATCTTTTCCCATGTTTTCAAACATTCTGCTTTTAATTGTCAGGTCTGAGAGGAAACCTGCCATTCAAAGTTCAGCATGGGGCTCACGCTGGCAGGGGTTTTCACTGCCCAAGAAAATGATTAACAAATGGAATGTGTGTAAAACTTCAGCTGACTTTTTAAAATATAAAGCATTGCAGAGAGTTCTGTTATTTTTGCGATGGGCACATGGAAATTTAAGACCTTATAAGAGCCAGGGCACAATAGGGACACCTCCCTCTCCTCCCGCTCTGCTCCTAGGGTGTGTAGGCCAAGTGGAGGGAGCCAGTGAGTCAGCTGACCTTGCAGAACTGAGTGGAGCATGCTTACCTCTCCCCAGCGTGGTCCCACGGTGGCTCCAGGTGAATTTGCTGCCTTCTCAGAAAGCAGTCACACAGCTGTGTTAAAAACAATAACAAACCCAGCCGGTTCCTAAGTCTTCGTTTCTAGCAGCTGTCAGCTTGGGGAGCCATGGCCAGCTCTGCGCTCTTAGTGGAAGTCTTGAAAGACCAAGCTTGCTCGCTGCTTTTATTCTGTGGTGACCAGTTTCACGTAAGCGCATTGACGCCTTTCTTATGATCCTGCCGCATCATCAGCCTTCATTCTGATCCTTCCCCGTTCATGCGTCTACAGAAGTGCCCCATGGTTACAGGAGATGGAATATTCTCTGCTTAAGAGTTAAAAATCATTAAATAGAAAACACACCAAGGGGCTGGAGAGATGGCTCAGAGGTTAAGAGCACTGACTGCTCTTCCAGAGGTCCTGAGTTCAATTCCCAGCAACCACATGGTGGCTCACAGCCATCTATAATGAGATCTGGTGCCCTCTTCTGGCATACAAGCATACATGGAAGGAATGTTGTATACATAATAAATAAATAAATCTTTAAAAAAAAAAAAAAGAAAACACACCAAGGCTATTAGGGGAAAGTGAATTGGATTTTGTAGCATTAGGTCACCACCTGTGTTTTCTTCCTGACTTCAGAGACCATGCTAAACTTCCAGGAGTAGGGATAATTGTCACTATTATCATGCTTTAGTATCTAAGTGTTGAACGCTTGGGCTTCTGGCCTGACTCTGCTGTGGTCATAGCATCTTGAGGTGCTCAGGAACCTGAAAACAGCACATTTGCTGGGTGAAGTGGATCAGCTGACACCTGCTGTGCCTGGGTAGTTTGTGTGTCATTTCAGAAGAGGGAACTTAACTGAGGAAACGTCCCCCCCCCCAAACTGTACCCTGGGCACGCCTGTGGTGCATTTCCTTGATTGATGGCTGACACAGTTGGGTCCATTGCAGTGGGGCTAGCTCCTGGACCAGTGGTTCTGGGTGTTGTAAGAAAGCAGGCTGGGTGAGCCATGAGGATCTGGCTGATGGAGGTGGGTCTTGTATCTTATCTGTTAGTTTCATTGATTAACTAATAAAGAAAACTGCTTGGCCTGATAGGACAGAAAATTAGGTAGGCGGAGTAAACAGAACAGAATGCTGGGAGAAAAGCCGAGTCAGGCAGTCGCCATGATTCTCCCACCCAACACAAATACAGGTTAAGATCTTCCCTGGTAAGCCACCTCGTGGGCTACACAGATTATTAAAAATGGGTCAGATCAATATGTAAAAGCTAGCCAATAAGAGGCTGGAACTAATGGGCCAGGCAGTGTTTAAAAGAATACAGTTTCCGTGTAATTATTTCGGGTATAAAGCTAGCCGTGCGGGCGTCTGGGTGCTGGGAACGTAGCCCGCCGCTCCTATTTCAACATCTGGCCAGTAAGTAGCACTTGCTGTGTAGTCTGCTTCAGCTCCTGCCTTGAGTCCTTGTTGTGGTTTCCTTCAGTTATAGACTGTGATCCGGATGTATAATCAGAATAAACCCTTTCATCCCCAAGTTTCCCCATGGTGTTTTATCATAGCAGGTAGAAGCCCCAATTAAGACAAATTGGTACCAGAGAATGTTGCTGTGCCACGTGACTGTACTTGTGTGAGGATTCTGGAAGAACGTTGGTCTGGAGAAGCCACTAAACGTTCAGAGCCCAGTGAACTATTATGGGAAGGTAGAAGACAATGCTAAGAGCAGTGCAGGCAGTGAAGTCCCTTTAAAATTCTGCTGGGGCACCCTATGTTTGAATTGGGAATCATTGAAGTGAGACTTTCACTACTAGTCAGCTAAGAGCACAGAATCAGCCATGTTTAAGAAGAGACCAGCGCCGTTGAGCTCAGTTCTTCGGGGAATTGATGCCTCAGCAGGATCAGCGCACGGAATCTAACCCAGACTGGGCTGTACTTTGTGTTGGCACATGAAATTGGTCATGCGTTTCGAGGCATAAAAGGGGTCGGAGTCTCTGAAAAGAGCCCCAGAGGGGCTGTTGGTGAAGGTGCAGCACAGCAGCCAGTGCTGGCCCCTACCTAGTCCCACAGTTTAAGTGTGTCAACCGTGGTAAAGAGGAAGCGTTCTGTAAGATGAAAATGAGCGCCCAGTCTGAGTCTGCCTTACATTGAGGTCTCTAAGTTCACATGTGATTCTGTATGAAGTCTCTGGAAACATAGATTCTGGCTGTATATTCATGTAGTCTACAGTTCTCAGTGATTTAGGTCACAGGTCGCTCAGGGCTGGCTACAGAAGCTTCCTGGTCCTATAACCCAGGACCTCTTGGGATTGATATTGCTGTAAAGATCCGTGCACAAACATATCTGAAAACGATGGAGTTGTAGTTATTGATGGGGGTTGGAACTTTGCTCTATAAGATGGCATAACTTTTCAAGTTGGCCTGATAATGTATGATTTGGTAAAATGTGGTTTTAATGTTGACAGCCACTGTGTTTGCTCCAAGGATGTCTGTGTGCCCCGTTGTCACCTTTCTTCAGCTGTGCTGTGTGTCATGGAGAAGCCTCGGGTGTGCAGGGTTTTGCTCTCAGTCAATGTCGTTGGGAAGTGTTGGTAATAGGTTGTTTCTTACTGTTTAACAACATCGCCGCAAGAGGAAATCACGGACTTGTAATGGATAAACCTTGTTCTCTCCCGGTGGCAAAAGAACCTGTTATTTTTGAAAACGCCAGTTCTCAGTCTCTAGGGAGCTCCTGCTCTCTCTCTACTTCTCTGAGGTCAGCCTCCGACCTCAGCCATTCTAGAACAAAGCCACAGACCTCAGCAGCCAATGTGAGATGAGTGTGGGGCAGATCTCATTAAATTCATATAGTTTACCTAGCGGCTACACCACAGACTTCTCCTCAGTTAGAGTTTTTTCATATAGAACATAGAAGAAAAGATGAGTCTGTGTCCACTGTCAGAAGAACACCCTAAGACGTCGCTCCCAGGCTTACGTATCTGAGATAATGTTGGGAAGGGCCATCTGTTTCCCAGTGCTGTGTTTGTGTTATGACCATTTGAAGGATTCTCAATTTCTGACTTTTCTCAGTTGTAGACATGTAATGGAGAAATAGTTGAAGGATATTTGCTGTGCTTGGTTTGAGGTGCTCTGCCCACTTGCTGTCGTGGAGGTATTATGCCTTAGCATGTCTGGGAGAACAAGGGCATTATGGGAATGATGAACCACCATTAGAGGGTCATTATTTAGGTCATAGTAGCCTTGCAGTTACTTCATGAGTCTGGTCGTCTTTTTCCTGCCCTATTTCTGCTACTTTCTTGAAAACTTAATAGAATCTTGTTGATACATTCACTATTTGACCACTTCCTTCCCTGTAGAGAGTGGAGGAAGCCCTGAGCGAGTGGAGTCTTCTTGACAGTGTTTTGTTGGCATGAGCTGGCCATGCCAAGGACCCTGAAGCAGGAGCAGAGAAGCCTTTTGTTGGTGTGGGAGTTGGAGTCTGTGGAAGACAGGTGCAAATGGAGTCTGGAGAGTGGGGCCCTTGTGATGAGCCTGGAGAAGCCCTCACCGTGCTGCCCCTTTGCTCTTGTCCTTCCAGCATCTAGAACTGTGAGCTATTAATGTTGGGTATTTAAGCTGTCCAGTCTTTGGTGGTCCATTAGATTGCACAAGCAGTCTAAGAAATGGGTTGAGAGGTTGGTTTTTAAATTTCAGATTATGCTATAGTTGTCCATTTAACATACCCTGTTTGTCTGTGCTGGGCTTGGGTGACGTCAGTTTTGAAGTAGTTCACAGTGTAAGCCAACCGAGGGAATTTACAACTCATGTAATTTTTCTTTAATTATTTATTTTTATGGGTATTATGGGACTTTGTCTGCATAGGCCAGAAGAGGACATTGGATCCCCTGGGTTGGGGTTGCACACAGTTACGAGCTGCCATGTGGATTCTGGGAATTGAATCCAGGTCCTCTGGAAGAGCAGCCAGTGCTATTAACTGCTAAACTATCTCCTCAACACCAATTTGTGACAGAAGCATTACTGAAGTTTATTTCATTTCAAGCCAGTGTATGCTATTATATAACATCTTCCAGGAAAGTAGTGTTTGCCAGAAACTGTGGATGCAGTGCAGTGTGGAGTAAAAGCAGGATCAGAGTTCAGCAGGTTTGAACGCTCACCGGATACCGGCTGGCCGCACTGATGCCATTTACAGCAGCGTGCAGTGTCCAGAGCGGCCCCCAGAGGAGAGCAGGCCTCGGTCCTCATGCACACTCTCCACTGCAGGGGAACTGCTGAACAGGGCTCCACCGTCTGGCTGGTCAGTCTTCACCCCGGATATCACTGCAGACTTGGCAGCGGCAGAACCCCAGTAGTGGGAGAACCTCTCTTGTTTAGCTGGTCTGTAGCGTCCAGCTTCTGTACTGTTTTTGGTGAATGTTCTTTCTCTGTGCCCTGGCACCCACTCTGACTTCATGACCTTTTTCTTCCACATTATACATTTTTGGCACACTTTCCTAAAACTATTTTTCTATCAACATAGTCTATAAAACTGTAGGCTAGAATATGAAAGATACTGTGGTCTCACACCGTATGAGTGGCCCTCTTGCAGGCAGAGACTGTTCATTACTCCTAGCACTTCATCTGAGTTCACACCCCAGCCAGCACCTGCAGGGGGAACCTGCCTTCCATGTGCTTGTCACACCAAACATGTGACTTTTTCCTTATAGTCACCGACTGTTTACATTTTCTGCATTTCCCTTGTCTCTTCTTTGGTTTTCTTCTTATTTCTGTCTTAATTGATCTCGTTTACAAAGACCTTCGTGTGTCAGGGCTCTCTGTGGTTCGGACACCATTGTGTCAGGGCTCTTCCTTCCTATACTGGATGCAGCATCTGTTGTTGTCTGGCGAGCTGCTCATTTTATACAGGTTCTGGCTCACCTGCATTTCCTGCAGGCTGCATAAGACAGTCCCAGCTGATGGCAGCTCTTAGACTGTTTGCACACACACACACACCAACTCCCTACCCCCACACCCCGATTTGGGTTCACCCGTCCAGCACCCTATTGTGCTGAGCTCTGCCGTCCTCTCTCATTCCCTCGTGTTCATGGGGCAAGGCGTCTGCGTTGCTTCGGTGGCTGACATGTGGTGTATTTAGTTATTTAGTGTTTTATGTGTCGCTTTCTTGGCTATTCTTGCAACATGGATTTTGTTTGGATTTTGGTGAGAATTGTGGCAGTGAAGGTCAGCATCTGCTAGGATAGACTTGCTCTGAGCCCTCCAACCTGGGGCTGTTGACTTTCAGAGTTTGCGTCTTAGCATTCTGATCTTTTCTCATCTTGTTTCCATGCGTTCTAAAGACTCACTTCCAGTAATGCCAACAAATTTAGAAATTAGATTTCCTGTTGTCATCCTGAAAGGCTGAAGTCTGCTAGCACCTCAGATTGCCGTGAGTTCCCGTATCCTCCCGTAGGCAGTGGCAGCATGTAAGGTCATGCACGTGTGAGGCCATGTGCATGAAAGGTGTCCTGCTGTTTGTGAAGGCTTCTGACGCAGACGGGGAGAAGCCATCAGCGGAGCTTCTGGGCCTTCTGGACTACCCGGAGCTGACTGACGGGCAGTGGCATGAATGGTACCCACAGCTGCAGTGCGCAGTTGAGTAGTGAGGGTGTCTGTCAAGTCCGTATGGCATCTGAGAGGGTGGGAACTGGTTAGGGACCAAATCAGAAGAAGTCGTTAGAGCCTTTCAAAGATGAGCTTCTCCTGCTCTTTGAGAAGACATTTGTTTGGGTGAGTCTGAGGGGATGCCACAGTCAAAGATAAGTTTTATAGATTGGGAGACTACTCCAGGATTGTCACCAGGTGTAAGGAATGGGAAATAAATGAAAGTTGAGATGATGTAATGACAGAATTTTAGGCAGAAATGAATCGAGCAACTGTCAGAGAAGGAAGGAAAACACCCAGAATGGCTTTGCCTTTCTGTTTATTGTGTTTTCCAGGCCTTTCCCTGTTAATCATTTCTGTTGAATGTACATTTCATAACAATGGTGATGGACTTCCTTTGATATATATAACGTATTGACAATGGAACTACAGGGTGAAGGGCAGTCAGACAGGACTACCTGCCTCAGGTTGTCCCACCCTGCATATGTGCTCCCTGGAATCCCAGCCTCTCCCTCTGAAGAGCCGTCCTAGGTGGGTGACAGTCACCTCTCCAGGTGCCCATACTGAAGGCACCGTGGCTCTCTGATCATTTCTCCTCTGATGTGAATCTCTCCCTCGGTTCTCTCGCTCTCAGCCTGCCTCCAATCTTTCCCTTCACACTTTGCTCAAACAGGAAAAGTAGAATAAGCTCCTCCTCTTTAGCTGTTGTGGTTACACAAGCTCCTGGTCCCATGACTGTAACGTAGTGCCAGGTGGACTTCAGTCCTTACACATCCTCTGCCCCGTTATTTCCCTGCTTTTTAAGGATCTAACTCCCCTTCCAGACTGTAGGGACACTAGGATTTGAAATGGTGAGTGCTTTTTGGTTTTGTTTTCAGGACTTAGCACCAAGTATAATGTATGAAATGCCTCATACATTGTAGTCTGTGATCGGATATCATCTGGGAACACTAAGGAATCTTTTGGAAGCTGAAGCACAGACCGGGTCACACTGGAATGTACTAAAAGTGTCACACATTGTTAGGCGAATGGTCGCTGCGATTTGTGCCTCCATTGTAGGATGGGGCCATAGAAGTATTTTCTGTGTTCGATTGTAGTATGGAGGCCTCTTGTTGGTTCTCAGCTGCTTAGCCCCAAAATAATCACACAGAAATTCTATTAAATCATTGCTTGCTTCTTATTGGATAACTCTTGCATATTAATTTAATCAATTTCTATTAATCTGTGTATTGCCACATGGCTATGTCTTAGCGGCTAAAGTTCTGGCATCTGTCTCCAACAGGGCTCCATGGCTTCTCTCTGACTCTGCCTTCTTTCTCCCATCATTCAGTTTAGTTTTCCCCACGTTGCTCTGTTCCCCTATAGCTCTGCTATAGGCCCAAAGCAGTTCCTTTATTAACCAACAATATCACAGCATACAGAGGGGAATCCCACATCTTTCCAAGGGAGGTGTCGGATGGAAAGTGGAATGGCTGCTCCTGCTTATGAGCAGAGCGGAGGGCCGTTCCCAGGTGTCTGCCCAGGAAGCCCAGGGCCTAGGGTCTCTTGGTAAGTGAGACACAGGAAAACTCATTCAGTCCTGTATGGTTTGCAGCCTGACCACTTGCAGCTGGAAATGGAAGACTGTTTCTCTGGCTGCCAGCACTCCTACTGCCTGTCGTTCTTTGAGAAGGGCCGAGGCCCCGCCAGCTTTGCCAGCTTTCCGCCACCCACACATTAGGCTGTAGGCTCTTTAATGGTGTTGTCCTTGTTTGGCTCATGTTTAGTTATGTTGGTGAGACTTCATGGTTGTAGCTTCTGAAATTAGATGGAGACCATTACAGAAAGCCGCAGCCAATCAAAATGCAGAGTTGTGGAGCGCAGTCCCAACTGATCCATCTACAGTACAACTCCTGTATGGAAGGCTCAGGGAACTTTGCAGGGGATCAGGGTGGAAAGTGTCTAAGAGCCAGAGGACCAGGGAGTTTACTGTGAGGAATTACTGTATTTCATAAAGGCGTTAAGAGATAAAATTAGCATATTAAAAACCCTTTTATTTATATTTATAAATTAAAAACAAATACCTTCTTAGCTTTCTTTGAAAAATTCCTCAGTAATGGACTATCTAGCTGAAAATCAATGTTTAAAATAAAAATCCCTAGTGCAGTTGGAGTTCTTGAATAACCCTCAATAGTTGAAATGATGGTGTTTAGGAAACACTGCAACCCATTTACTCCCCACTAACCCTGTAAAGTGTAACTTTTGGAGGATAAACATGTATTTTTTTCCTACCTGGACCGTGCAGTGTCTTTGAACAGGGAATAAAGGTGCCTGCCTGCAGTCTTACTGCAGAAGCTGCTGTGGGAAACAGCTGCCCGTTGTTCAAAAGATGCTTGAGTTGTATGTGGGGCTTCCAGGACCAAGAAGTTTCGTGGAAGCAAGGTGTTTGGATTGGACTTCACAGCCTTTGACCCTTGGTTGACTCTCCTTCCTTCTGTTCATCCCAGAGTGATTTATAGTGCTGCGGAGTGAATTTCATTTCCACTGAATCCTTCCTTCTCCGCCACACCCTGCAGATGCTCCATCAGGCAGAGCCCTCGTCTACTATCCCTGCAGATAGGAGCTCTGACTGCATCGCTCTCTGTGGGCAAAACCCTCACCGCATACTTCAGTGTACAGTGCTTAATTTTCTTCTTCTTTTTGATACAGGGTCTTACTGTGTATCCCTGGCAGACCTGGAACTCTCAAGAGATCCACCTACCTCTACCTTCTAGGTGTTGGGATTAAAGGCATGCACCACCATGCCAGGCTTTCTGTTTGGCACATTTTGTGTTTTTATAGGAGGAGATTTATATATGATTAGTGCTCATAGGACTGTCAGAGCTGGTGTGTGTAGATAGTGTAAGTTTGCAGAGATGTTCCAGAGTACAGTGATGGGAACAGGGCTGGACAACGCTCACAGGTTGTTGCTCTCTTGGGACTTACTTCTTCCCAGTGGGAGATGGGTGCCCCGACCTTGTGGCAGAGTAATGCCATTTTCAGCCTTTACACAAAGAGAAGAAAATGAATCTGGTTGTTGTGCAGGAAGCCTTCTGAGAAGGTAATCTCTGTTTCTTGAGTGAGCTGAACACCAAGCAAGCCTGCTGATCTTCTGGATTTCTCTCCAATAAAAAAAATTCTTGCTCTCAGATCAGACTTTCAATTAGACTTCTGCGTTAAATGCAGCTTTTGGGATTGTAATCTAGATTCTTTGACATCTGTTTAAAATATCAGGGAGTAGTCCCGAGACAAAGACAGTTAAACATGGATCTTTTCCTTAACTTTTATTTCACTTCCACAACATAAAAAGTGATGAACTACACAGGCCAAACTGCATCCTGACTCCAAAGACAGAGTCCTATCTCCACTCCAGGCTTGTGGTTTCTGGTTGTCCGTGGTCTCAGTATGAATATCCAGCGCCGCGTGTTTGCAGCCAGCACAGCTGTCCTGACAGAGGTTCACACAAGGAAACGAGTCCGGCTGGGCTAACCTTACGGGGCAGGAGAGGCTGGAGCGCAGTGCTCTAGGGAGGTGGTGATGATGCTGTAGTTTGTGCTGCGAGCTTTTTAAACATTGTGGAAAAGCCACGGCCCTTGAAATAATGAAGCCTCTTCCCCCTCTTCTGAAGCCCAGGACGTTATGGCATTGATTGTCATAACAAATGAGTCTAGTTTTGGAATGATTACTCTGTAGGCTTCTTCACAGAGCTAGGAGGCAGTTCACGGCTTGTCTGCAGTAATGTGAGCCCTCCAATCAGGAGGATTTGTGGCAGCCACGTGCGCATATTAGGAGAGGACCTGTACTCCGTGTACGGCTAACCCGTTGTGATTCTGTCAGCACACTTGTGACAGAAGTCTTGGTAAGCCAGATGCGGGGCTTCCCGCTTCAGTAATGAGACCTCAAACGAGCAGAAATCAGCGTGGTAACAGGATAGCGCGTTAGCCTGTCAAGAAAGACACAGTCAGTGTCTTGAGCAAGGGAAGGATTGCTTCTATGTTTACTTCATGCAGCTTGTGTTTGAAAGAAGGTTCTGAGAAGCATGCAGAGGGTCGCGACCCAGCTGCCAAGAGGATGAAGGGAAGGCATGGCCTGCAAGTCTCGGGAACTTGAGCTTGACATTTGAAAGTATTTGTTAAAATGGCAGTTGAAAGTCCTTTTCTACCTCTTTATTATATTTCTTATAAAGCAATGAGAGGAAGCCTCTGTTCAGAGTACCTGTCTTCATTTTTATTTAGAAAGTTCATCAGTGTTTTGTGAACTCGAATGAATCCTGAGAATGTTAGTGGCCGGTCACTCACAAAGTATTCCTGGAGCTAGGGAGATGAGCGGTCACTCTGCACAGTGTGGGAGCGGCAGCATGTGTCTGTAGTCTCAACACCACGAAGGCAGAGGCAGGAGAGACCTGTCAATCAGTGGGCCAACCAGTTAAGCTGAATTGGTGAGCTCCAGGTTCAGGGAGAAACTCTTCCTTGGAAAACAAGGTGGCAAGAGACCGAGGAAGATCCTTGTTTTATGTGCCCTCCTGTTACGGCCATCTTGCTTACGGTATACTGTTGATGTATTAGCCCTGGCCCAGCTGGCATCAGTATTTTGTGCTTTACCCTGCTGGCACTAATGAACACAAGACAGCCCTAGGGGCCTTAAGGGCCACCATAAGCAGTGACATCATCAGTAACAGTGCTGAACGCTGAAAATGCCATGGAAGTGTCCGTCTTCACAGTGCTACCATGGAAACAAGATTGTCACTTTGTCCTAAATGTTAGGCCACGCCACATTTTCTTTTTGTTACATATTGGCTTTTAAAATAATTGTGTGCTCTCTGTGTGATGTGTGCACATGTGCCCACAGAGGCCAGGATCAAGTGTCATCCCCTGGTGTTAGGAGGTTGTGAGCCAACTGACATGAGTCCTGACTGGGGTCCTTTGGAAGAACCGTAAGTACATGCTGGTTACTGCTGAGCCATCTCTCCAGCCCACTGAAGTTGGAGGTTTCTCTCCCATCTACCAGTTCCCAAATAGCTACTCTGAAGCTTAATATTAATTAGAAACTGTTAGGCCTATTAGCTCAAGCTTATTATTAACTAGCTCTTACAACTTAAATTAACTCATTTCTGTTAGTCTATATTTTACCACAGGCTCATGGCTTGTCACCTTACATCTTGCTTTTGGCGACTGCTGGCATCTCCCTGACTCCGCCTTCTTTCCCCCTGTATTCAGTTTGTCTTTCCCACCTAGCTATATTCTGCTCTGCCATAGGCCAAAGCAGCTTCTTCATTAACCAGTGGTTTTTATCAGATTGTTTTGGGGTGATTATAGACTTGGAATTACAGATGATTCCTGAGTAAGCAGTCATACAGGACTCTGTGGTTTGAGAGGACTCTGGGGTTGGCTGGTGCTTGGCTTCCTCGCTTTACAAACTGGTGTTGGAGGAAGTACCCTTCAAGGGTCTTCTGCTTCCTTATCCTCTCACACTTTAAAACCTGTTTTTTACTGCAGCTCCCTTTCCTCAGTTTACACACAGTCCCTGTACAGTTTCATGAAGCCTAATCCAAAGGCATATTACAGGTTCATCAGAATATTTCTCTGTGTTATGGATACATTACTGTGAGGCCTTTTCTGTACTCGGCCAGTTCTTAGTATTTACATTGTTAATTATGACTGTTGTGAAACCATATTGAAGGGTTGGGAAGGTGCTGCATGGTGGTAGAGCATTTACCTAACACGTGACCTGCAGGCCTGAGAGTGATTCCCAACCTTGATAAACTAGCACTAAAGCGTGTACCCAGTGGATGGAATGGTTGCTTTCACACGTTTAATTTTTATGTTTGAGAACTGATTTCACTTTGTAGCATAAACTGGCCTGGCACTGACTACATGGCCTGGATTGGCCTTGGATTTGCTGTGCCACCTGTCCCCAATTGTGTTTTTAAAGGCAGACATCAGTGATCATGGTTTAGAGTTCAGTGATGTCTGGGGTGGTGTGTGTGTGTGTGTGTGTGTGTGTGTGTGTGTGTGTGTGTGTGTGTGTATCAACGTCTTATTGGGGTGGAGCTTGAGAATGTCGGTCAACCAAGTCTCTGTAGAACGCTTGGTGGGCAGATCTTTTGCTAGAAGAGCTGCCTTTCCACATTTAGAGTGGGGTGTATTTTTTTTTAAATCTAACTTGCTGTCCCAGCACAGTTTGAGCAGGTATTTCCCAGCGCTCAGTGACAGGCATTTTTTTCTTGGAATTACAGATAAATCCTTCCTTTTGTCCAGGAGTTCTTAAAAGTCAGGCTTTAGTCCTTCCCCTCTCTTCCTAGTGTTTGGGCTCTGAGCAAGCCGGTCAGCCCCCTCTGTCAGGGTAGTCCACAGGACTGTAGGTGGGCATCCGGTCAGCTCCTTCTGTTAGGGTAGTCCACAGGACTGTAGGTGGGCATCCGGTCAGCCCCCTCTGTCAGGGTAGTCCACAGGACTGTAGGTGGTCATTCTGTCCGCACATACAGGGCTGTAGGTGGGCATTCTGTCCGCACACTCAGGACTGTAGGTGGTCATTCTGTCCACACACTCAGCACTGTAGGTGGGCATTCTGTCCGCACACACAGGGCTGTAGGTGGGCATTCTGTCCGCACACACAGGGCTGTAGGTGGGCATTCTGTCCGCACACACAGGGCTGTAGGTGGGCATTCTGTCTGCACACACAGGGCTGTAGGTGGGCATTCTGTCTGCACACACATCCTGGAGAACTTTTTTTTTTTTTGACACGTGTTTAGTTCTTAGGATTTTTTTTTTTAAACCAAAGAAATAGTTTTCTGAGTTACTAGTCTTTGGGTTTGCTAATGATGTAAGAAACCGGATCCAGTTCAGTTCAGTGGTATCCGGGAAGTGGCTCCCTTTGCTTTAGTGTGATGGGCTAGAAGAGTCAAGAAGTCGGGCCTCCCTGTGAGCAGGCAGGTGACAGCCGGAGCTTCAGGCATGGCTGTGACGGCACAGCAGGGCTCACCGTGACAGCAGTTAGTGCAAAGGGGGCTCACCACCGTCACTTGCTTAGACAAAATGACACACACTAACTTTCCCTTTATTATTTCGTTTAAAGTCCATTTTGTATTTTATTTACGTTTTTTAGTTTGGACAGGACTCCAGTGTAAGACAGGCAGCCCTCCGTTTGTCTTTGTTGGTTTGAAAATGGATCAGCCACGCCTGCCTGTGTTGGGAGCTGCAGCTCCATGTCCACCTGCTCTTGCTGCTGTGGCAATGCTGCTTCCTACAGGAGACCCAGAAGAAAACCTGTATGCGCATGTCTGTGTGTAGCAGGGATGTCTGTCAGTTATCTTTGCTTTCCTATTGATCATTGGCTTATTGTTAGAGAACAAACTTGAGTTACTTTGAGGGGTAGATTATAAGAACAAAAACAATTCCTTCTCTTGCATTTTTCTCTCTCCATATTCCTTTCCAGGGAAATAAAAATAGACTGTTTAATCTGATTTCTTAGCAATAAATGGGGAAAATAAGCAGACAACTGCCAGTCACTCAGTCGCTAATTCAAAAGAACAGACAGTTCCAGTCCAGCCTGGTGTGCTGTGAGCAGAGTGTGATGGGCTGATTGGCAGGTGCTCACAGGTGCTGTGAGCAGAGTGTGCTCGCCTGATTGACAGATGCTCAGGTGCTGTGAGCAGAGTGTGCTCGCCTGATTGACAGATGCTCAGGTGCTGTGAGCAGAGTGTGCTCGCCTGATTGACAGGTGCTCAGGTGCTATGAGCAGAGTGTGATGAGCTGATTGACAGGTGCTTGCAGATGCAGTTTAGAAACCCTGCTTCCTGGGAGATGCTTCAGAGACAGTTTTCCTTCAGCTCCGCTGGGTAAACAAATTTCCATGGTGAGTTTTGGAGATTTGGGCAATGGTTATATTGTGATTACTTGTTTAACTGTGGTTGCATTATCTCTAAAAGGGAACTTAGAAAGGCTTACCAAGTCAATGCGAGCATTTGATTCAGGCCGGCGTTTGGCTGGGGTGGCATAGGCACCGTTTTCTAAAGTTTGTCCAGAGTCTCTATGCTGCTTATGGGGTGCACAGCACCTTTGTTCCCAGAGGCAGCGAGGGTTTGCAGAATGACCACGTGCAAGGACAGAGAAGGAACGCTGCTGGTCTTGTTCTGTGGAGTCCTGTGACCCCTCCTGCTGACCCTGGAGTTGTCCTGCTTCTGTGGGTGCAAAGGGGGATAGCCTTACCTCAGTGGTCTGTGGGAAAATCTTTTCTTTCTCTCCTTAAATGACAACCTGACAGCGGTCCTGTCTTTGAGTGTGCACAGGGGTTTTAGTTTGGTTTTTGCTAATAAAGCTATTTCCCGTTTGTTAGTCTGTTTACAACTTGTGCTCTCTCTGTAAGAAGGGCCGGGTTTTGGCGGTGGCGTGCTCTTTTCACGTGCTGGTAACATAGCTTTCCAGCTTACCGTTGATTGCAGTTCAGACTCGGCTGAAGCTGTTCCAGGCCAGTTGTCCTCAATTTGCAGTGGTGACTTACACTATTTTTTTTTTCAGTTTATGGCATAATTTCTGTGGTAATGTTGGCCCTGGGAGATTTGTCCTTAATGCCAAGGGTCGGTGTTATCCCTCATGTTTCCCTAGACACCAGCTCCGCGCTTGGCTCCTTGTCCTTAACGAATATTTTCACTGCGGTCTGATCCAGGCCTTCCTATCTGCTGTTCATCTAGCATAGCAAGCATTCCCGTTTCCTTGTGATACAGCCACCACTTCAGCAGGAGTCTGCCGTGGGAACTAGCCCTTTCACATCTGGTTTGTTTTGTTTTCTGCTTTAAAACCATGCTCCTGCATTGCTGGTTTCTTTTGCAGGTGGTGGTGGTTGGGGTGTGGGGGGTGTTAAACCCGGCACTTTCTGTGTGCTGCACAGATACTGTGCCCCCAAGCCGCACCCTGAGCCTGTCCATGCTGTTTGTCAGAAAAGCCCAGGTGGGAGGATGGGGAGGTGGTCTCGTGGTTGAGAGCAGTTGTTCTTAGAGAGGATTGGAGTTTGGTTCCCAGCATCCCCTTGGTGCCTCACAACTGGCTGTCACTCCAGATCCACAGGGATCTCAGCCCCTCTTCTGGCCTTTGGGGGCACCTGGCACACACACAGCGCACATACATATGTTAGGCGTGAAAGAAGGTAAACCTAAAAAACTTTAAGAAGGAAAAAAAAATCACATTTTTACTTACAGTAGATTTAGTGTAAATTATTAGAAGAATTATTGTCGGGCCAGGGGCTGGACGTGTAGATACAGGACTGTATAGGCTTCGTGGACGGCTGGGTCAGGGGCTGGACGTGTAGATACAGGACTGTATAGGCTTCATGGACGGCTGGGTCAGGGGCTGGACGTGTAGATACAGGACTGTATAGGCTTCATGGACGGCTGGGTCCGGGGCTGGGCGTGTAGATACAGGACTGTATAGGCTTCATGGACGGCTCTATCGGGTGACTTTGTCACTGCCTGCTCCCTGTTCTCACCATTAGCCCATGTAAACTGCACTTTAAATGACTCATCTGGAACTTAGAAGACAGTGTTATTAGCTTAGAATTTGTGAGCACAAGAGTGCTGCATGCGTGCGTGCACGTGTGTGTGTTGTATGCCTCGGATGTTATCAATCAATGGCGGGTGTGTGCGCATGCATGTGTGTTGTATGTCTCGGATGTTATCAATCAATGGCAGGTGTGTGTGCGTGTGTGTGTGTTGTATGTCTCGGATGTTATCAATCAATGGCAGGTGTGCATGCATGTGTGTTGTATGTCTCGGATGTTATCAATCAATGGCAGGTGTGTGTGTGTTGTATGTCTCGGATGTTATCAATCAATGGCAGGTGTGCATGCATGTGTGTTGTATGTTCGGATGTTATCAATCAATGGCAGGTGTGTGTGCGTGTGTGTGTGTTGCATGTTTGGATGTTATCAATCAATGGCAGATGTGTGTGTGTTGTATGTCTCGGATGTTATCGATCAATGGCAGGTGTGTGTGCGTGTGTGTTGTATGTCTCGGATGTTATCGATCAATGGCAGGTGTGTGTGCGTGTGTGTGTGTTGTATGCCTAGGATGTTATCTGTCATTGGCAGCTGTCATCCTCTATCACCCTCCACCTATTTTCTGTGACAAGGTCCGTCACTAGACTGGTAGCTCATCTATTTGTCTGGCCGCCGCCTGTCTCCACCGCGCAGCACTGAGTTGCAGACGCTCATACGTGTATGCTGTGGTCATTTTTACCGAGTAGCTGTCTTCCCAGTCCCTGCATTGGAGGGCAGTTTTGTTTTTGAAACAGGTTTGTAGTTTTCAGCTCTTCGTCATGCAGTAAAGGGAGCCAAGGACAAGCAGACCCTTGACATCGCTGCGCTGTAGACGGCAGTGAGAATTCTAGTGGTGGGGATTGAGCACAGAGCTTGTGACAGGAGGGTTTGGATCCCATGCGGGGGTCCCAGGTTGCGTTGCGGGGAGTAGGGAGAGGAAGCTGAGAAGACCCCTAGGTAACTCCGCTGGTGACGCCACCAGACCCAGGACTTCTGGGAAATCACACTGCGTCCACGAGAGAAGAGGGCAGTACATCTCTCTGGCTGTTAGAGTATTGTCCTGGCTTTAGAAGCGCACGAAGGGTCTAGGAACCCAGTGTGGTAGGTTTCTGTTGCTGCTGGAACAGCTGACCCACCGACTGAGACTGGGGGAGCGAGCTGGGTAGGCAGGCTCCACGCCGTGCACATTTAACCCCTCTACACAACCAAAGGTCCTGCAAGCTGTCTCCCCTGCAGAGAGGGTGCCGAGAGAAAACAGGAACTTAGAGGAAAGGGTTCCTCATATTTTTGCCCTTTACCTGTAGATTTATCTTTTATAAAATACTGTAGAGGAAGGAATTTGGTTTTTGTCTTTGGTCTTCCTGGTTCCATAGTTTAGCTATTCCACTGGTTTGTTAGCAGATTTTGCAGATGGTACAAAGTTATGGAATCACTGTCTTGTTTTATCAAACCGCTGTCTTGGCAGAATCGCTACCTGACCCTTTTGGTGCATCAAGGACTCCTGGTCCTGTTTCTGCTCAGCGCTTTCTGTGTTCCTCTGATGTTAACCTGAGAAAATTGACCCGCGTTTTCTGAGAGCTAATGCCTGTGTTGATTTGTCAATTAACAGTTGTGAGAGGGAGAACATTGCATTTGCGAGATAGAACATATGCTTTATGTCACAAGTAGTTCCTTCTGGTAATTAATTTCATATCGGAAAGTTATTTTATTTGAAATAAATAGATATTTCCCCAAAAAAGGAAAAATGTAAATTTGAAATTCTAGGGACTGTAATGTAGGGAATCTTCAGTTACACTAAAAATGTAATATTTGAATAAAATTGAGCTTAACAAGTTGCAAATATTACAGAAAAATATGTAGTTTGGAATTTAAAAGCAATTTATTAATCTTTTCTTGACTATTTTAAAAAATAGGAAATTTGATATTTTATGTCAACAGACAAGCTTGACCCTTTAGTTTCCTTTTAATATGATTAAACTCAGTGAATACTTCTTAGTCGAGATCCATCTCCAGTCACAGACAGAGGAGAAGATAAATTTTCTTGATAGCATAGACTCTCCCCATTTTGATGAGTTATTTTCTTCCTGCATTTGAAAGCCCAGATTCTTCAGCATATGTAACATCCTTACTCAATGTCAAACTGTATTAGAATTTGTGGTCTTTGCTTTGAGAGAGCTTAATGAAATCTATTTGATTTATGAATTTCTAATTTTCTTCAGAAACGAAAGGAAGATAGATGAGGCAGACTGGTGTGGACTTGCCTGGTCCTGTGGTGCGCGCGGCTCCGTGGTGTGTGCATGTGCTGCCTTCACAGACGGTGATGCTGTCTCAGATGTAGACCCACGAGTTGCCCACTCTTTTTCTACTCCGTGCCTTTGCCACCACTGTCTCTCCTACTTCAGCCCTTCCTCATCACTGTATGGAGTGTGTCACAGCACAGCATTCTTGATAGTAGTGCCCGCTTCCTTCTCTCACATCCCGTGTTCTCCCGACCTCACCCATGCAGTCGTTCTACAGCCATCTCTGCAGGGCCAGGTCTTGTTGAAGGCTCCCGTGGAAGAGTGGTGCTCCGTGTTGTCTGGCTACGGTGTGACTGTCTCCACTTGGTCTTCCCGTGGAAGGGTGGTGCTCCGTTTGTCTGGCTACGGTGTGACTGTCTCCACTTGGTCTTCCCGTGGAAGGGTGGTGCTCCGTTTGTCTGGCTACAGCACGACTGTCTCCACTTGGTCTTCATTGCCTCTCAGAGGCTCCACCTCATGTTCGTTCCCTTTCCCTAGCAAGGATCCCAGCAGTTGCATTAGGGTTCACACTGACTCCAGGATGGTCAGATCTTACCTCATCCAGGTATAGTCGTCATATTGGATACAAGGATGATGACTCAAACCACGTCTTTGGGGGTGGGGTCACTGCCAGTCACTGCAAGTCTCAAAGCTGGGATTTTAGAATGTTGTAATACATGAAGTGTGGTGATATTTTCTTTGTGATCTAACAAATAAAGCTTGCCTGAAGATCAATGTGTGGAGCTAGCCTCTAGTTAGCTTTAGAGGCGAGGCAGTGGTGACACACACTTTTAATCCCAGCACTTAGGAGGTAGAGGCAGATGGGTCTCTGTTGAGTTAAGGCCACTCTGGGCTACATGAGATTGATCCAGTCTAAAAGAGAAACAGAGGCAGGAGTTGCTCACATCTTTAATCCCAGTACTTGGGAGTCACATACCTTTAATCCTAGCACTAGGAAGGTGGAGACAGGAAGGGATGTTGCTGGGGGGAGAGGGGACTATAAAGCAGGAGAGAGAAGCTCATTGCATTCAGTCTGAGGACTTGTAGAGATAGGATATCCTATGTGGTCTGATGTAGAAGGAGCTGCGGGCCGCTTCTCACCACCCGGCCTGGCTCCCCACACAGCTAGCTTTACACCTGAAATAACAACACACAAACTGTATTCTTTTAAACACTGGTTGGCCCATTAGTTCTAGTCTCTTATTGGCTAACTCTCATATCTTGCTTAACCCATTTCTATTAATGAGTGTAGCACCACGAGGTGGTGGCTTACTGGGAAGGATCTTAACTTGTGTCCATCTTGGAGAGGAGAGCTGTAGCGTCTGCCTCACTTCCCTTCTTCCTAGCATTCTGTTCGGTCTACTCCGCCTATCTAAATTCTGCCCTATCAGGCCAAGCAGTTTTCTTTATTGATTAACCAATGAAAGCAACAGATAGATAGAAGACACACCCACATCAGTCTGAGGACTTAGAAGAGGTAAAAACTAGCACCTGGCTGCTCTGCTTCTCTGATCTTGCAGCTTTTACCCCCTAATATCTGACTCCAGGTTTTATTATTAAGACCAATTAGAATCACACTACAGTGAAGCCGAATGATAATCTTTTTTTTTTTTTTTTTTTTTTTTTTTTGGTTTTTCGAGAAAAGGTTTCTCTGTGGTTTTGGAGCCTGTCCTGGAACTAGCTCTTGTAGACCAGGCTGGTCTAGAACTCACAGAGATCCGCCTGCCTCTGCCTCCCGAGTGCTGGGATTAAAGGCGTGCGCCACCACCGCCCGTCCCCGAATGATAATATTGTGGGCAGAAACACCCAACACAGACCAGTGGCCAAAGCATGAAGAGGTGGCTTTTCTTGCTTCGCTACTTTATAATGACCACAGGTTAACTATCTGGAGAAACTTCCTAGGTGCTCCTGCCATTGAGGCTGAACTACAGGAAACGTGGAGTGGCCTCACCCTTTAGAAGCCAGGCAGCATTATCACAGCATTTACGGTGAAGTTTGTATCCATAACAGTAAGAGTGATGTTTTTAGGTGTGTTGTATGCACAGGTTACTTGTGTGTGTTGTAGCTATAGGAGCGGTGGGGCTGCGTCCCCAGCACCCCAGCTGCCTGCTAGCTTATGCCCGAAATAACAACACACAAACTGTATTCATTTAAACACTGCCTGGCCCATAAGTTCCAGTTTCTTATTGGCTAGCTCTTACATATTGTTCTAACCCATTTCTAATAGTCTGTGTAGCCCACGAGGTGGCTTACCAGGGAGGATCTTAACCTGCATCTGTCTGGAGTGGGAGAACCATGGCGACTCCCTGACTAAGCTTCTTTCTCCCAGCATTCTCTTCTGTTTACTCCACCCACTTATGGGTTGGCCTATCAAGGGGCCTAGGCAGTTTCTTTATTAATAAGAAATCACTCCCACATCAGTGTGTGAGTCTGTATGTGTGTGCACATGTGTGTTCATGTGTGTATAGAGCAGAGGCCGATGTCTGATGTCTTCCTAAATCACACACACTGATTTTGAGACGATTGTCTAGCAAGCCCCAGATTTGGGATAGTGGGAATGCTCCAATACAACTAGGCTGTAATGGACTCTGGGGCTTGAACGTAGGTCTCCTGCTTGTCCAACAGAGGCTTCACCAGTGAGCCACCCCCTGCCTGGGGACTCTGCTCCCATGTTAATTGACTGAATGCCACCCTCTGATCCCTCAGCAGGGAGGCCTGGAGTTGCTCATCCCTGCACCAGGAGGGAGATGCAGCTGTCCTGAGATCATGGTGACTGCTGCACTGTGTCCCATTCTTTCTCACCCTTCCCCCCTTTCTCCCTTTCTTCCGTCATCATCCCTTCCCCATTTGCCTCCTACATCTCAATGTTTGTTCTTTTCTCATAGCCATTTCCATCCCCTCCTCGCTTTGCTTGGCTTAAATTAGCTTTAAGCTGTCTTCTCAAGGACCCACCTTTGAAGAATTTAGCACCCCAAGTGGTGCTAACATGATGCCCAGTGGCTTCACTGGATTCTCCTCGTGGGGGTGGAGTTGTTGACACTTGAGAGCCTGCCATTGGAGAGATGAGCCTCTGTGCTTAAGGAGGGAGACAGGGGCATCACCCTGATGGTTTCATCTTCGTTCCTCATTTGATAACTTGTGAATTTCTTACAGTTTTGGTTTAGATATGAATATGAGGTTGTAAATTAGCATGTAGGAAAATGAGCTACTTATGTCTGTGCCTCTGCGAGGAGATTTGGAGTTCTTTATACAACCGTATCTTCTGTTTGTCAGTTAAAGTTTTGGAGGAATTTGTTCTAGTCTCTTCTTTTTGGTGAGCAGGACTCAGCAAGGCCCTTCTAAGCTTACAGATGGAATGTCTGCAGTGTGTGGAAGCAGCCCTTAGTGGTCAAGGCTGTTCGGTCAAAGGAATCCTGGAGATTTGTGTTACCATAAGCTGAGGAGACAGGCTTACTGAGGTAACAACTTAGCTGCTCTCACAACTTTGCCAAGGATGTTTGCTTCTGTTTGTGTTTCTGCCTGATACTTTCAGACTGGTCCTTAGATCTCTTGTTTCTGTTCACTTAATACTTGTCTGAAAATGAGATTTTGAGACTCATGGGAAGATTTGTGTGCTATAACTTGTTACCAGGTGTATAAAGAAACCCAAGTGCCAGATGTCTCTCAGCCTATGCCTACATTCTCTTCAGGGGGTAGAGAGTCCTTTGGTGACTCTCAGCCTATGCCTACATTCTCTGCAAGGGGTAGGGAGTCCTTTGGGCTCAGCCAGATCTGATGCTGTTGTCAGAGGGAAGCTGAGTATGGTGTTCAAGCCTGAATCCAGCACTGGCTAGGCAGAAGGAGGAATGAGGTCAGTTGGAAACCAGCCTGGGAGACTGTGTAGTGAGTCCTAGGTTATCTAGGCTATCGAGGGAGACCCTGAAGGAATGTCTTGTGTGGCTGAGAAGCATGCAGGTGGTGTTGTATCATATCTCTTTGTTTGGACATGTCTATGATAGCCTTGATGTGCTATGAATATATTTTATCACCATTGGTTAATAAAGAACCTGCTTTGGCCAATGGCAGGGCAGAATATAGCAGGGTGGGAAATCCGCAGAGACAGAGAAGGAAAGAAGATGAGTCAGAGACGCCATGTAATCACCCAAGAAGCAAGAGGTAACAAACCACGAACCTCGTGGTAAAATATAAATAGAAATGGATTAATATAAGATGTAAGAGTTAGTTAATAAGACGCCTGGGCTAACAGGTCAAACAGTTTTATAATTAATGTAGCTTCGGTGTGATTGTTTGGGTTCTGGCAGCTTTGAATACGAAAGTACCGTCTCCATTTACATGGCCTGAGCTTTCCCTGCTTTGGTTTCCAGTAGGCCAACCTGGGTGATCCCCAGAGCACAGCAGGACCTGGGTGATCCCCAGAGCACAGCAGGACCTGGGTTCATCCCCAGACCACAGCAGGACCCGGGTGATCCCCAGAGCACAGCAGGACCCGGGTGATCCCCAGAGCACAGCAGGACCCGGGTGATCCCCAGAGCACAGCAGGACCCGGGTGATCCCCAGAGCACAGCAGGACCTGGGTGATCCCCAGAGCACAGCAGGACAGCCTCCTCTGAGCCTTGGGCTTTACCCTGCTGTCCCTTGTGTTGATCTCTTGCTGCACCCATCTCCTTCTGTGTGGTCTGAAGTTGCATGTGCCGCCTTCTCCAGGGGAGTTGGTTGGTTATGACCTGTGGCTTCAGAGAAAGTGCTTGTCAAGCCTGCACTGGAAAAGTCTCTCAGTCAGACGGCATCATCAGTTTCAGTTCCAGTGGGCTCTTTCTAGACTGGGTCCTCTAAAGAATCTGGGAGGCAAGATCAGTTACCCTAGCTTAGGGTAGAGTCATGTTTGACTGGGCCACTCAGTTTCTTTGTTTTCTTATTCCTTACCAGCCTGTCAGTCAAAGGATGGCTGTGCACTGTCTGGGTGGCAAAAAGTTGGTGCGGGAGTTCCTTCTGCTTTTATTGGCTAATGAATAAAGAAGCTGTTTTGGGCCTGCGCAGGGCAGAACAGAGCTAGGTGGGGAAAAATAAACTGAATGCTGGGAGAAAGAAGGTGGAGTCAAGAGAAGCCATGTAACCTCCATGGGGGACAGACACGCTAGAACCTTGCCAATAAGCCACAACCATGTGGTGATACATAGATTAATAGAAATGGCTTAACCAAAGAGATAAGAGCCAGCTAAAAATATGCTTAAGCTATTGGTCAAGCAGTGATTCAAATGCCATAATTTCTGAGTGATTATTTCGGAAGTCTGGGCCAGGAACAAACAAGCAGCCTCCAACTACAAAAGGTGTTCTTTCTCTGCTTGGATTAATTTATTGGAAGGGATGCTTGGCAGTGTCAAAGCACAAAAGAGATATGGATTGAGAAATAATTTATAACTTGTGTATTGGAGAGTGAACTTAGGTGAATCACACTATGATAGTTATGCAAATGTTGCTGCGGATTGTGCAATTTCCCATTTATGTATGTATCTCTATTTAGTAGCTAATCTTTGGATCCCCAGTGCCTCTGATGCACAGGGAGCCAGGTGAGACTGCGGCACTCCTGTGAGGACCTTTCTGGACATCAGGAACTAAATGAGTGTTGCAGGATTGCTAAGTGTGATCAAGGTGTCTTATTTTCGTCAGAAGGAATAATGGAAGACATAAAAGCCTGCATGGTACTGAATTTTATGAAGAAAACAAACCTGATTTTGGAGAAAGTACTCAAATACGTCCACTTTTTTATTTTTTTTATTTTTTGAAACAGAATGTCACTATTTGTCCCTTAGTTGCTTGTCTTTCACTATGTAGTCCTGATTGGCTTCAAACTCACAGAGAGCCTCTGCCTTTGCCTCACAAATGCCTCCTTCCCTCTCTGCTTGCCTTTAGATGAACTTTTATCCAAATAATCAAGCCAGCTAATTGATGTCACCTGCAGACTCTGTTCTGCAAGCCACAGGGTATAAAAGGAAAGGTGGTCACTTTATTACTACCATGGAACAAATTATAGATTCAGTTTCCTTTTTCCTTTTTAGGAAAAGCATAAGCAAGAACTGGAAGACATGAGGAAGGCTGGGCACGAGGCACTGAGCATTATTGTGGATGAATATAAGGTAGGTGCAGGAGGTTCTGCTGCCTCTGCAAACCCAGGGAAAGCTTTACTCTTGGGCATAGAGAGCCACACACAGGTCATATAGAACCAGACACAGGTCATATAGAACTACACACAGGTCATATAGAACCACACACAGGTCATATAGAACCACACACAGGTCATCTAGAACCACACACAGGTCATCTAGAACCACACACAGGTCATATAGAACCACACACAGGTCATATAGAGCCACACACAGGTCATCTAGAACCACACACAGGTCATATAGAGCCACACACAGGTCATATAGAGCCACACACAGGTCATATAGAACCACACACAGGTCATATAGAGCCACACACAGGTCATATAGAACCACACACAGGTCATATAGAACCACACACAGGTCATATAGAACCACACACAGGTCATATAGAACCACACACAGGTCATATAGAACCACACACAGGTCATATGGAACCACACACAGGTCATATAGAGCCATACACAGGTCATATGGAACCACACACAGGTCATATGGAGCCACACACAGGTCATATAGAGCCACACACAGGTCATACGGAACCACACACAGGTCATATGGAGCCACACACAGGTCATATAGAACCACACACAGGTCATATGGAACCACACACAGGTCATGTAGAACCACACACAGGTCATATAGAACCACACACAGGTCATATGGAACCACACACAGGTCATATAGAACCACACACAGGTCATATGGAACCACACACAGGTCAGAGACCTCTCATATAGCTTTCGGTGTTTGTCAGCCCTCTTCGCTGTCGTATGCTGGCTCTACACAGCCTCTGGGAGGAAGGGTTGATATTTGGCTCATGGTTTTGAATGTTTCCTTTCACAGTCTGTCGACTCCTTGCTTTGGGTCCATAATAAAGCTGAGTGTCATAATGAGTGTGTGTGGCAAAGATGTTCACTTGGTGGCAGCCCGGGAGCTGAGGCAAGGGAGGGGTCTTAGAAGGACATGTCCCCAGGGACCTACTTCCTCCAACTGCCTCCCTGAGGTTAGGTCCACCATGATCAGTCATTTCCAGAAGATCTCATCATCTGTCGCTGAGGTTTCACATAGGAGCCTTTGCGGGACAGTTCAGACCCCACCACACCTTATTTGGTGACCAATCCACTGAGTGTAGTGAGTGGCCATTGAAAGTGTACTCACTGATGACAGAGTTACACTTGTGAACCTCAAAACATCTGAGACTATCGGCAGGTGAAGTGTAATGCAAAACACTATATAATGAGTTAATTGCCTAATGCCTCTACCTCTGATGTGGCTTTACCTGTTATAGGAAAAATGTTATAATATTTAAATGAATTTGAAAAACATATGCTTTTTAAAAATTAGCTAAAAGATTTGTGTATAATTAGTAACAGATTATGTTATGTCATATCAGTGATAGATAGTAAAGTTGGTATGAAATTTACCAAAAGACACCCACATATCTCCTAAAACTGGAGCTGCAGGTGGCTGTGAGCAGCCACGAGGGAGCTGGGAACTGAGCCCAAGTCCTCTGCAAGAACAGCCAGGGCCCCTAACTGCAGAGCCACCTCTCCAGCTTTACAATATTCCTTCTTCAACAAGCGTGTTTGTATCATTCTCAACACTGGTAATTAATGAGATAATAAATCATATGCATTTTCATAATACTCTTTGCCAATGCCATTTCTGAAGAAGGCTGGCTGAGTCCTGCTCGTTGTATCTGCTTATCTACCATAGTCACGGTTTGCCCTTCAAGGAGGACTGAAAAGTTGCAGCCTGCTCCATCGTGATTTAATGAAGAGTTGGGAGTTAGTCAAATGGCCTGCAGAGTGTCGTTGAATTTGTCATATCCTAAATAGTGAGTTTCTGTTCAGACAGCATAAATTTGTTCCCCTGAACTGCTGTGGGCTGTGTCCATGGGCTTCTTCCTCACCGACTCTCTGGTAAACTCCTCATCCAGCACAAGGGGGTTGAGTCC
Organism: Alexandromys fortis; assembly: GCF_014885135.2. Lineage (NCBI taxonomy): Eukaryota > Metazoa > Chordata > Mammalia > Rodentia > Cricetidae > Alexandromys > Alexandromys fortis. The sequence goes on from NW_026068032.1 coordinate 3,644,724, forward strand.
CCCAGGGGAAACAGCACAGATACGTTGAGACTGTAGACTCTTCTTCCATCAGATGCTCTAGAAACACGAGTGTAGCCAGGCTGTGTCGTCAGCGTTTCCTTTGAGATTGGAACGTTAGAGAACCCTGTGAGTGTCTCTGTGGTGTACTCTGCCCCTCCGAGACAGTCTCACCAGTGTCCTTCAAAGCTTCCTTCTGTTCCCTCCCCACCTAACTTGTGAGTCTGGTTTGTGTGGCTGTCTCAGCTTGGGATTGGACCTGTGCTGGTGTGTGGCCAGCCCACCAGCCTGCCACCATTAGTCTCCGCTCCCTGCAGTTGTCAGATGCTAGCTGCTTCGCAGCTGGTAGGGGCCATCGTCCTCTCTTCTCTGCTGGGATTCCTTCTGCCCTGAGCTGACAAGATCTCAGTGAGTTCTTCCTGCTTCTGCACTGTCCTGTCTGGAAAGCAGTTCCTTGAAGTCACCCACCCTCTCTGGCTCTTAACATCTTTGCTACCCCTTTTCACAGATTCCTGAGCCTGGGGTAAAGGAGTGTGATATGAATCTGGGTTAGGGCTGAATATTCCAGTCTTTTGTTCTCTGTTTATTGGCCAGTTGGGTGGGACGTCACTGGATTAGCATGGATTCTTGGTTGGTTTGTTTGTTTTTGTTTAACCTAATGTAGAAATAAGCTGTTGTATCGGGAACTTTAAGAAGCGAAAGTTCTGATCTACTCTGCAACATTGCTGGATTCTTGTGATTCTGAGAACATAGGCAAACCGTGTAGGTTTAAAGTCATTCTATAATAATAAGCCAGATGCTCCACCTTATGTTGTCTATGGGGATTCTGCATGAGATTGTAGACACTTATTCCGAGGAATGTTTTGTAGTGACCAAAGTTTGTACCTGTGGCTAAGTGCTCCTGCTAGTAGACCTGGTGGCCGAAGAACAGAGGTTTATAATCAGATGTGTGTATTCAGGTGGGAGCTTCACCCCAGCCCCTGGCTTCCATATGTCCAAAGAGTCTGGAATGTTCAGATGGACGCGCCACCTGGAGCTCCCTCCCCCACCTCTCTCCAAACCCTGCTATATCTCAGAAAGCCTGCCAAATGTGACCCCTCCCCAGAGACACTCAAGACCACTTCCACAGGGTATTTAAACTGCCCCCACCCCAGAAAACAAAATGAGGTTTTCTGGTCTTCCTTTCCAGGCTCCCTTCTTGGGGGCTGGGAAGCCATCCGGGAGCATTGTATCCATTCAACCTGGACTTTTTCTAATTCAGTTTGATTTTGTCTGATTTTGATTGTCGCAGCAGTGGAGAGGCTTCTCAGGGTACACAAACTTTTCAGTGTGTATTAGAGATCGACTCTGTTGCTGACTGCTGTGACCTTGGGGTAGCTTTTGATTCTGACATTTATTAAAGATGTGTCCTGGTCATGACGATGTTGTACACATACTAAACAGACCTATTTCATAGGAAGTAAGCCCTAGTAGATGCTGGCTAGTGTGTTTAGCACGTTAGCCTCCCAGCGTGGCACATGAGTGTCCCGTCATTATTTTATGACTGACAACTCTCTTCTACTTCTGTAATAGGGCAGCACAGATTTTTGTTGCAAACTTTTTCAGAAAGACTCACTTGAGAACGGGAAATGGTGGCCCAGTCCAGCCTCCTATCCTTTTGGGCTTCTGTTCAAAAGCCAACCTTCTTCTATTCATTTAGAAACTCAGTACTCACCAGGGCATGAGGAAGACTCAGGAAGGTCCGTTACACAGTAGAAGGACCAACTAGAAAGACCAGTGTGCTGAGTACGTGGGCTCCCCTGTAGTGACTACTGAGTTTTGTATATTTTTATTTTATGCACTGATTTTTTTTTTGCCATAACAGAATTGTTTTTAATTTATTTATTTTACATCTTGACTGAAGTTTCCCTTCTTCTCCTTCCATTTCCTCCTCCCACCTCCCATCCACACCCCTATCCACCCCTTCTCTGTTTCTGTTCAGAATGGGACAGGCCTCCCATGGGTATCACCAAAACAAGACTAAGCACCGCCCCTTGTAGTAAGTCTGGGGAAGGCCATCCGGTATGTGGAATAGGATCCCAAGACCAAGCCAGAGCATTAGAGACACCCCTGCTCCCATTGCTAGGAGTCCGACAGTAGATCCAGATACTCAATATATGTAGATAGAGTGCCTAGGTTGGTCTCATGCTGACTCCCTGGCTGTTGGTTCAGACTTTGTCAGCGCCTATGAGCCCAGAGTAATTGTTTCTGTGGGTTCCCTTTTGATATCCGTGACCCATCTGACTCCTCCAATTCTTCCTCCTTCTCTTCAGCAGGATTCCCTGAGCTCAGCCCAATGCTACAGCCGTAGGTCCCTACAAATTTTCAATCATTTACTGGATGAAATGTTGGAGGAGGCCGCTAGTTAGTTCCTGGCCACTCAGCCCCAACATAATCACACAGAAATTCTATTAATTAAATCACTGCTTGGCCCATCAGCTCTAGCTACTTATTGGTAAACTCTCACATCTTCTGCATAGAGGCTCCTGCTTTCTGTTGCTCTCTTCCTGGTTTCTCTAGTCTAGCACAGGCCCACCAGTACTGGAGGTAAGGTAATTTTCAGTGCTAACCACACCTCAGAAACAGTTTTTCTTTTTTCCCTAAGTAACTCTTGGGAAGAATTTTCCAGGGAAGTACTTAGTTGACTCAGTGTGTTGAAATCCAGTCTCTAGCTTGTTCTAATAGCGTTGGGAAGTTCTCGAGCCACTCAAGTCCAGCGTGCTGCTTTTATTTATCTCACCCGAGCTCGGTTCATTAAAAAATTCCAGCTTGACACAAGTAAAATCTGAACATGTTCTTTTGCTTAAAATTTTTGTTTTGCTACTATATAGAGGATATTTTTTTCAATTGCAGCTCCACCCTTTCCCAAATTTTTTTGCTTTTAACTTAAACTTAGCGTAGGATTTACTTAAAGAGCTGTCATTTTGTAAAAGACCTTTCTTTTGCTATTCTTAAATACAGACTTAGAATTTCACTCTGTAGAGGTTTATAAGTTGTTTTCTTGTCTATCTCGCCTTGTTTAATTTTGGAATTAAAGTACACTCTTTTGCTATTGTTTAAATTAAAAGATTTAGAGGACAGTGTGCTATCTCAGTGGTTTGCATCCTACCCAAAAACATTTAATATCTTTTAATTAAAAGGTTTAGTCATATTTCAGATCACATTCGACAGAAGTGTTAAAACCTTGACTTTTTTCCTACTTCATATGTGAAAATACAGAGTTTGGTTTTTTTTTTTTAAATATAATTTTTTTATTGAAAAAAAAAAAGATTTTCGCCTCCTCCCC
>NW_026068032.1:3654360-3664725 GCF_014885135.2 Alexandromys fortis
CCAGTGATCCAGGGACAGAAGGAAGGACGGGGCAGGCAGTGCAGGATCCAGGAGAACACAGGAGCCCCTGGAGCCCAGGCTGAGGGTGCCGGGCTCTCTTACTGGGGACCTTGAGGCTCACTGCTCTGGGTGGGTAGCCTTAGAGTAGGAGCTTAAAGTAGGAGCTTAAAACTGTTGTTGAGCACTGGTCCTAGCATACAGCAGGCCAGAGTTTGGTTTTTGTATTTCTTCAGAGATGATGCCTAAAAAGTTATAACTGTAAAAGTGTGTTGTAGTTTTTGGCTTATTTGTGAGTCGCTCAACATTTTCTGTATCATTTTTTATTTTTGTGACATGAAAATGAGATGCTGGCCAAACATCAGGGACAATTTTTATGCCTCCAGTACTGGTACCTTTTCCCTCCCCAGTGTGTTGTTGGCTTACACTTGGCCAAGAAGCTATCATTTAAGAAACTCATTTTCTCGCTGGGTGTAGGAACACTCAGGATTCCGAGGTAGGACAGTTGTTGAGTTTCAGGCCAGACTGAGCTGCGTAGTGAATTCAGAGCCAACTTGGACTACTTACTGAAATCTTGTATCAGAACAAATGTCCAAATCAACAAGCCAGCCAACCAGCCAGTCAACCAACCCACCAATTGACCAACTAACCAACCAACCCACCAGTTGACCAACGAACCAACCAACCAATCATCTAACCAGCCAGCTAGTCAGCCAGCTAACCAACCGATCAACCAAGCAGCCACCAACCAACCAGACAGTTCACCTACCTTATGGTATCTACCCACTTGAAGATGTCTTCCCCATGGGCACACAGTGCCACTTTTCTCCTACCGTTTATTTTTGAAGCTCAACTCCATGTCTACCTTTAGTTCTGTCAGTAATACAGAAGCCAAGCTTCACTCATTACTGAGTACATGAACTGTAAACACTGGCTACTTAATGATAAACAGGACATGGGCAGAAATCTTTTTCTTGCGATGCAAATATTCTGATGCTCCCCTACTCCCTTCATTATTTAGGCACTAAGTAGACGCACTGAAGTTTAGGCACAAACCTTTCTGCTGCTTAACAACAGAAAAGTGGTGTGAGGTTGCTTGAAGCATGATTAGTAAAACCCAGAAACAGAAATTGGCGTTCAATCTGAAGGTCAGAAAAGCAAAGCAGCCAATCATTGGCTCTTACCTCAACCTCTGTCCAAAATGGTGATCCTACCTCCAGGAATCGCAGAATGGGACTGAGCCTGAGAGCTGTCTCCTCCCGTTTTGTAACCCTCTCTAGTTCTGGGATTAAGGGCGTGCACCACTACTGCCTGGTTTCTATAGCAAGTTTATGTGGCTACTGGGATTAAAGGTATGTGTTATTGCTGCGTGGTCTGTAAGGCTGGCCAATGCGGCTGTTTTATTGTGATCTTTAGGCAAGCCTTGTTTATTAAAATACAAATGTATGGTATGCCACTACAGTTGCTACATAAAGTTGTTCTGGGACAATCTCGGCTCAGTCTTGGCATTCCAGTTTCCCATAGTAACTAAACCATGTTTTGTGAGAGCATTGGTCTTTTGCTATTTTTTTTTTTAGTTTGAATATGCCTTAAATTCCTGTTGGTAAACATCACATTGAATTCTGTCCAGCCAGTGCCAGTTGTGTGCCAGCCTAGAGAATCACATGATTGCTACATCCATTTTTCCTGATCTCTGCTAGCTGGCGCTTTATTTGAGCTCTTGAGATGACTGTACCATTAGTAAGGGGGGAAGATATTGCATTTAGGAGACTTTTTCCCAGGGTGTACAGTTACTTCATATTATATAAAGCTCTTTTCTAACTGGAGAAACAACTTTGTTTTCTCTTTGTTGGGTAATTTCCATTGATTAGATGTTTCTGGGTCTTCATCCAAAGATGGGAAAAATAAAATTTAGGATACTTTTATTTGAATCTCACCATTCTCTTATTCCAAAGGTATGAAATAAATTTATAGCTTTTAGCTATTTGATTGAGCAGGGACTCTCATAAATTCCAAGTTTTATCATGTGATCAGGTTTTTCCTGGACACTAACATTGTTTGCTGTTGCCAGCCAAGTCTGGCCCAACAGCCTGCTGCTAGATACAAGTGACTGGACGGGACTCGGGTCTTGGCCTGTCTTCCCCCGTCCCTCCCACCAAGCTCAGCCTCACTGGAAGTCTGAAGGAGGTTGAATGCTCGAGAATGGCTCTCCTGTGCCTCTGAGTTTGCAGGACTGAGCCAGAACTCCACATGCCAGGCTATTCTCGTGGCTTTTCTAGCCAGGCCAAAGCCGAAGGACACTGGGAACGTTGGAAGAAACCTTGTTCTTTTATAGATGAAGGCTTGGCCTGTGTGGTGGGGCAGGAGGGAGACTTCTGGATGAAGACACCAACCTTCTCACGCTCTCCTTCCTCCCCTAAGTGCTCTCCCCCTCTCCATTCACGCTCTCCTTCCTCCCCTAAGTGCTCTCCCCCTCTCCATTCCTTGCTCCTCCTTCTCTCGTCTTCCTTCGCTGATCTTCTCCAGGAAGAACCCCAGTATAATAAATTTGAGAATGACCCACATTTATCTGCTTCTTGTTCCCTGAGTCCACAGTACCTGTTCTCCCCACACTGAGCCTTCACTGTACAAATCAAAGTGTTCAGTGCTGTTCAGTGTTGAGCATCTGATCTGGTCGCTGTCCATCTTACCCTACCAGATAGGCTAGGATGCCAGTTTCTGCTAATTTCTCTGCGAATGCTCTTAGAGATTTAGCAGGGCAGTGAATCCACAGGTCCTGCTCTCCCTTTCCTCTCTCTCATGGTTGAGACCTGGCATGTTCTGGTGGAGTGGACTGCCTGAAACCCAAGCTGGTCCAGCAGTGTCCATCTCAGCTCATGCTTGAGAAGAAGCAACTGCTCAGTGACATCCACCAAAACATGTTTCCCGGCAACCCCATCAATGCCCTGTGTCTTCCCTGCAGTCTTGGCTCTCACTCGTGCGGGTCTGTGGATCAGGGCCTTCAGAAAGTGCCCGAGAAGCAGTGAGTGGACAAAGAATGGACATGCTTGTAACACAGGTGCATCCACTCGTTTGACAACAACATCCCATTCAGTGTGATAGAACAGGTGCCGTGGCTGCCACCAGGAGAGAAAGGGACACAGGAGTTTGACACTCACTCTAAATTGAGTTCCTGAGTGCGGGGAGCGTGTTCATAGACAGCTCTGCAAAGGCGACCATATTCAAGAATGTATTTTTCTTTTAAATTGTTCTCCTGTTTGATCAGTATAGAGAGAAGTGGTTAAATTTGTTTTTTATATGTGTTATAGACTCTGAGTCTGGACAGGCAGAGATCTAATGATCCAAGAAACCCTTAACTGTCTGTCTTGTTTCTAACTAGTGTAGCTTACCGTCAAGATCAGAAAGGCTGATTTGTGTTTGTTCTTACTTTCTAGCTAGCTTTCTGTGTATTCCCAGTGCGAGAACATGGAATTATATGTATTTTTATATATACATGCACAATTTTATATATATATATGTATATATATATATGTATATGTGTGTGTGTATACACACACAGAGTGTATATAATTATATATTATCAAAGGGTTTGTCTTACCAAAGCTACTGTTATTTTTGGACATACTCACATACACAGTGAATAATTTTGAAAATTTGAAAACAGGTGACTACCTTTTTAGAACTTAAAGTCTGTCTGATTTGTGAAGAGGTGTCAGCTTGCTGTTGTAGCAGGGGGATTTCAGTGGAAAAGTCAACCGTGGTTCCTCTCTATTTCCCATTATCAGCACACTTTGGTTTCGTGATTTTTGTGGGAGACCCATGTGCCCCTCCTCCCTTTGGGGAGTGTTGGCAAAGACCAGCATGTGTTGATGGCAGGGCTGCCAGGCCACCTCACACTGTTTAACAGTGAGGTTCTTCCGCGCTAGCTAGTCACAGTCTGGTGTAGACACGGAAGGACGAGTGTCACTGTGGCGTCTGTGTGGCCTGCTCCGTACCCTGGATTTCAGATCCTGCCCCTCGTGCGGTCGCTTCTGTCATCTGTTGTCACCTCATGACTGCAAACCACCTGCGGAGGTGTCTGGTGACATCAAGGCAGGTGTGTCTCTGTGCCGCTCTAGTGAGTTGATGTGAGTCCAGCCTCTCAGCTCTCAGCGCTGGTAGAGGTTGCATGGCAGGTCCCCTTTCTTCTCTCCCGAGAGAACTGCACTTCATTAGTAGATCCTGCCAAGTTGGAAAGAAAAATAGTAATGATTTTAAATCTAGCGGCTACTAAAAGTAATGTTGACTCCAGTGTTTTTTTTTTTCCCCAAGAGTCTACTTTATGTATACACAGTGAGGACTTTAAAACACAAAACAATCAGGAAATTGTTAGAATAATCCCATTTTAGAATGTCATCAATAAGAGCAAAGCCACCACCATTATAAAAGAGAACATCGTCACCAATGGGGAAGGGTCTGCACCTCTTCCCAGTTCCCACTGCTAATACTGGGGCACAGGGGCCCCCTGTATATAAATGCAGGTAAACAGGTGGAGGAGGAGGAGTAAGAGCCAGGCCCTCTTGTCCTGATGTAGGGCTGTCCTAGCTGACCCCCAGTTTCCGGCTTCCTGCACCAGTCACTGAGTGCTCCATCTCACTCTCTGGGGACTCACGAGGAGGCAGGAATCACTTTCCTTTCCTCCCTTTGTTCTTTGAGCTGAAGCCATAGCTGTGATCAAGTCGCAAGGACCAGGCTGTGGCATCAGAGAGAGAGGCTGGCCCGTGTGGCAGCTTTTCAAAAGGTTGAAGTATCTGGAAGGCAGACACGCACAGCCTCTGTGGTGCGCTTAATTTTAGAAACTTCTTAATTTTAATGTGTTGTCCATGGCACAAAAGACATTTTCTCTGGGAGACATGTGTGGTGTTTGAGGTAGCAGCTCTTACGTTACTAGAATCCTGCAGCGGCAAGGCCAGCAGGAAACTCTCCCTCTGTCCTGGAGGTTTGCTTTGGCCTTCACAGCCCCCAAAGCACTTTATAACATGGCTAGACTGTATTGAGTTCCACTGAGATCGACGCCCATCAGCTGAGATTTCTCCTTTGAATTGTGTATTAATGCGGCACTGGTCCTCAGGCTCCAGAAAAGCCTGAACGCCAGCCCTCTCCTCACACCCCAGATACAGGCATCGCCTGCAGCCTCTGTGTGACCTTGCCGGCACTCTTTTTTAAAACAAGGAAAAAAATGAGAAACCTTTGATGTCTCAATTGAGTTGTTAAAACGCTTAAGACAATAGGGTTTTTTTTTTTTCTTTTTTGTAAAATGAAATAGAATCTCCCCAGACATGTGGTGTTGATACTCCTGAGGTGGGGCTCTCATCTTCTCCCCAGAGGTGAGCATATGGGGTCAGAATGGCCTTTTCCTGACTGGGTCATAGGGACTGCACATTTGAACTTGAATCAGGAGCCAGGATGAATTGGAAATCTTAAATTCAGACTGAAGCCTTTGTCCCATGCAGTTATCTATAAATACAATTACAGAAGACAGGTTAGGAATGTTAATATTAATGTACCTTTTTTGACTTAAAATCCATGCGTGTTTCACATAGCAAGATGATTATTGTTTTATATGATTGCACAGGAAGCCAGAAAATGACTGACTACTGTGAGCGTGCTTTTGTGTGTCCACAGTGTGTGAAACTGAGATAGGAGGGTGGCTTTGGGGAGTTTCCTGCCAGCATTGAGTAAACTGAAGAGGTCTGTCAGGGCTTGCGGTGACTCCCAGGTCTCCTGCCTGCATGGCCCTACTTCCACTTCCCTGCCTTTGCCTCTGCTCTGGCCTGGCTTCCTCATACCAGCTGCTGTGCCCAGCCCACAGGCAGGCCTTGACACACACACACACACACACACACACACACACACACACACACACACACACACCAAGCTCACTGACAGGCCTTGACACACACACACACACACAACCCCGAGCCCACTGGCAGGCCTTGATGTACACACACACACACACACACACACACACACTCGGAGCCCACTGGCAGGCCTTGCTGTACACACACGCGTGCACGTGCACACACACACACACCAGAGAGTACTTGCTTTCTGTCTTTCGACATTCTGGGGTCTTTAAAATGGAATGTGCACTGTCTTCCTTACTTGCAGATAGGAGGTTGTGTGCATGCTTGGGATGCTGGCCTTTTCTTCTCTCTGAACACCTCTTGAGGGACCCGTCCTCCAACCACTAGTGTTCAAAGGACTAGGGCTGGTGTGACCCCGGAGGCTGTTCAGGTGACGTCTCCATAGTGGGAACATGTGGACTAAGAACACAACTGACTAGAAATCAAGAGCCATTTGCGTTTGGGATAGCTTGGGACCACAGCAGGTAGGGAGGTGAAAGCAACTCCTTGAATGAAACAGTTCTGTTACACTCCACTTCCAGAAGAGGATGGCCGTTTCACCAGGCATGGGGATCCTGTCCTCCCAGGACTTGGGGGGGAGGGACAGGAGTATAACCTAGTTACATAGCGAGTTTGAGGGCAGCCTGGGCCACTTGACACCCCATCTCAAAACCAGAAGGCATTCCTCATGAAAGACCTTCAATTATTCAAGAAAATGGTCTGTGTCATTCTTTAATGAGAAATTTTTATGCCAAGTGTGCCCAGCAATTGAAACATAAAGGTAGGTGGATCTTTGTGAGTTCAAAGCCAACCTGGTTTAGAGTGAGTTCCGAGCCAACCAAGGCTAAATAATGAGATTCTGCCTCAAACTAACCACCAAAAGGAATTTTTTAAGCTAACAAAACAGTACTAAACTTTGCCGTAGGAAAATCAGATGTTTCTAGTCCCGCGCAGAGGCTGCATTTGCCTCTTTGTGCATCGCTCCGCGCTTCTCCAGGGTCTCAGCCTGGGACTGAGATGGCTTCAGCAGCCTCACCGTGGGTGAGCGCTGCTCTCTCCCTCTGCTCGGCCCGGACAGCACCTTCGCAACCCCTTTGCGAAAGAGCCAGTTCCCTGAGCATCTGAGACTTATCCAGAGGTTTAAAAAACATTTTTAGTTTTCTTAAAAAAAAAAATGCCTGCCTGTTTATTTAGGATTTTGATGCCTGTTGTTTCCAGCTGAATAAGTCTATTTTCAAAACAAAGCTTAGGAGATTTGGCTCGCTTTTCTTTCGCTGGCAAATATGCCAAAGGTCTGTTTCCCATAAGATGTGTCTGCCTTGAGTTGCTGTTCCGCCTGTGAGTAGTTTATTATACCATAGGTTTAATGGTAGAGCGTGTGCTGGGGGCCCTGTGCACGTTTGGGATGTTAGAGTCTATAAATAGATATCACGGGAATATGGTAGACTCACACAGAGCTGAGAACAGAAAGGGGGAAGCTGGCAGTCCTGTGAGCATGTCCAGGAAGGGCTACGTTGGCACCAGCTCTGGCTGACTGGACTTTCTGGGAGTGGTAACGTCGTATGTCCCCTTCTGGGCTTCCGGAGTCCACACTGTGCAGTTTCATCTCACAAGCCCTGCTACCTTTTATGAATACCACTTTATGGCTGACTTACACATACCTAACCTCCACCCTTTCATCTTAGGGGCATGAGCATCCTGGGGGGCAGGCTTTAGTGTCTCAGTTGCTCAGAGCCGCCATCTGCTTCTACTTGCCTTGTGGTCTCGAAGATCATGCTTGGCCCATGGGTACTACAGTGTGTCCAGAGGATGTGGAGTTTTGTCAGCCAGTGAAATATGTCTGGCTTTTTTTCCTCCCCCCACCCTCCCCCCCCATAGCTTTCATTTGCTCTTCATCCTGTGTGGTCTCTACTGAACGGAATTTCTATTTAGCAGAGATATTTACCCTCTTTATCATTTTCTATGGCTTGACTTTTTTTTTTTTAAAGGAGGTGTGTAGAATTTGAGCCAAAAAAGTGTAGTATCGGCAGCAGTAAAACCTAAAGATAGACGCTTAATGTGCCGTGTCAGTGTGCCCCACTGTCGTGCGTGTGGGTTCCGGTGTGTAGCTCGCCCTGCTTGGGATGCCGAGCTGTCAGACACTGGCACGCCAGGAGCCAGCTCCAGGGACTGGCGGAGCCAAATAATTTTCTTTTTTTGCTTGTTTGTAGGCACTTCTACAGTCTTCAGTTAAGCAGCAGCTAGATGCCATCGAGAAACAGTACGTGTCTGCAATCGAGAAACAGGCCCACAGGTGTGAGGAGCTGCTCCACGCTCAGGTACGGGTTGACCATGCACCCTGCGCAAGCCAGTGCTCCCTCTGCCTCCCTCTCCCCATCAGCTGCCTGCTTGGAGGACCAGTCCACTGGAGTAAACAGAGCTTGATCACTTTATGACACTCAGGATAGGGCACAGGCCCACACTGCATGGGTTCCCCCTAATCCGTGATTCCTCGTGTTTCCATTTCCATGTTAAATTAAGCTTCACAAAGTCGCAGAAGCAAAGAGATTGCAGAGTGCTTCAGAGTCTGAGTGACTGTTGTGACAGCTGTTGTCAGTGATGTTCAAGTTGTAAAATTGGAAAATAAACAGAAAAACAGAATATATCTACACTAACAGGGAAGTAACCTGTGCATTCTGGAGTTTTTGGTTATTTTGTACAAGTACTAATTTCGGTTTGAACTTTGTCTTACAAGCCAAAGCGATATGCTGCATTAATTAAGCCATGATTAAGTACAATAGTCAGTAATGTGTAAAACACTTCCTATAATGCTTTATAACTTAAAACTTGTAAAATGAAAATAGAAGCAGCTTTTTAAAAGGCTTATTAAATAGAATATTATTAAATAGAAAAGAAAATTGACTGCAATTTATGAAATAAAGTATAGAATTTGGTGGAGATTTGTGGATAAGCTAGACTCAAATAGGAATCTGTTCTGTTTAAAAAAAAAAATTTCTGCCTCTGCCCTCCAAATGGTGCAAATTTGTAATCACTTGTAATATCAGCCCCAGGAAATTCAATAGCTCTGGCCTCTGCAAGCACCTGTACACACGTGTACACACACACACACACACACACACACCGTGAAACATTAAAAACAATAAAAGAAAAAAGAGAAAATCGAGGCCAGAGGATCATTTTGGGTAGCATATAGTCTCTTTGGCCTCTCACTATTTTAGTATAGTTTGCTCCGCTTACTAAAGGGAAAGCCAAATGACAGCTGTTTGTACACTGTATTAGAATTCTCACGAGGGAATTATCCATGTTATGATGGGCTGAGGGTGCCTGAAACAAACCCCATCAGCCATGGGTCAGAGCATAGAGGACTTCTTCCCACATGGTCTGACACCTGCCAGAGGTGACCTGTGTTCATGTTTGTCTCGATTTCTATATAAATATCTTTTACCTAATTCAGTCCCCAAAATATTTTCTTTTAGATGTTCTGTAATTTGGGAGTGTATAAGTATATTGAAATCTAACAGTTTAAACTGATTTATGTATGTGTTGTTTGAAATCAAACTTTTTTTTTAATTTATCAATACATATCTTAGTTAGGGTTTTATTGCTGTGATGAGACCATGGTATGACCACAGTGACGCTTATGAAGGAAAATATTTAACTGGCAGTAGCTTATAGTTCAGAGGTTTAGTCCGTTGTCATCCTGGTAGGAAACATGGTGGCGTGCAGGCAGACACGGTGCTGTAGAAAAGTAGCTGAGAGTTCTCTGTCTGGGTCCTCAGGCAGCAGGAAGGACAAGCGAGTCACTGGGTCTGGCTTGAGCTTCTGAACCCTCAAAGTCCGCCTCTTGTGATGCACTTTCTCCAACAAAGCCATGTCTGCTAGGCCTCCAGTAACGCCACTCCCTATGGGCCTGTAGGGGGCATTTCACTCAAAACACCCCAATACACAACTTGTCCAGTATCTTTTGCTGAAAAATGATAATCTTCCATATCTGAATCTCCTGTACGTGTTTGTCAGAAAACAGTTATCATGTGTATGTGGACTCAACTGCCCTCTGTCTGTCTGGTTTCCCAACCTGGGCAGATGGTGTGTTTTCTTTATACGGGTGTCTTACTGGACTTGAACCAGGAAGTGCAAAGCCCTCCACATGGTTCTTGTAGCCAACCAAGTGGCTACTTGATATCTGATGCCCTAGGTTTCTGAGTAACATTGTTAAGCCCTGTGAGTTTTTATAACAAAGCAGGCTGGCATGTTGATGAGGACTGAGTTAGGTTTGGGGTGTGATGTCTTAGCTGCAGTGAGTGTGCCCAGTGTGAGCAGGACTGGGTGTGCCCAGTGTGAGCAGGACTGGGTGTGCCCGGTGTGAGCAGGACTGGGCGTATCTAGTGTGAGCAGGACTGGGTGTGCCTGGTGTGAGCAGGACTGGGCGTGCCCAGTGTGAGCAGGACTGGGTGTGCCCGGTGTGAGCAGGACTGGGCGTATC
>NW_026068032.1:3664967-3737074 GCF_014885135.2 Alexandromys fortis
GGTGTGAGCAGGACTGGGTGTGCCCTGTGTGAGCAGGACTGGGTGTGTCCATGTGTGTGCATGACTGGGTGTGTCCGTGTGTGAGCATGACTGGGTGTGCCCTGTGTGAGCATGACTGGGTGTGCCCTGTGTGAGCAGGACTGGTCATGCCCTGTGTGAACAGGATTGGGCGTGCCCGGTGTGAGCAGGACTGGGCGTACCCGGTGTGAGCAGGACTGGGCGTACCCGGTGTGAGCAGGACTGGTCATGCCCTGTGTGAGCAGGACTGGGTGTGTCCGTGTGTGAGCAGGACTGGGTGTGTCCATGGGTGAACAGGACTGGGTGTGTCCGTGTGTGAGCAGGACTGGGTGTGTCCGTGTGTGAACAGGACTGGGTGGGTCCGTGTGTGAGCAGGACTGGGTGGGTCCGTGTGTGAGCAGGACTGGGTGTACCCAGTGTGAGCAGGACTGGGCGTACCCAGTGTGAACAGGACTGGGTGTGCCTGGTGTGAGCAGGACTGGGTGTGCCCGGTGTGAGCAGGACTGGGCGTACCCGGTGTGAGCAGGACTGGGCGTACCCGGTGTGAGCAGGACTGGGTGCGCCCATGTGTGTGAGCAGACAGGGCGCCCCCATGTGTATGAACAGGACTGAGCATGCTCATGTGTGAACATGAGGCGCGCACATCACTCTCATTCTAATTCAGGGCATTAGGTTGTTGCCCCACTTTCTTCAGTGTTGAGGACCAGCACGCTGGTTTCAGTTCAGGCTTTTCATTATTGGTAAGCTGTGTCACCATCCCCTCCCCCGTTTTCAGTTTTCAAACCTGTAATGATCAAATACTGCTTCTCAGTTTTAGCAGGTTTTCTGGAAAGAACCCTGGGATTTCTGAATATAAAAAAGACATTTTGCATCTTTCCTTTTGTCCTTGACGCGATCATGGCTGCTGTCCCGTCACTGTGAGGGACCACATCAAGGGCAACGTATGGGAGGAAGAGTTCATTCCGGCTTCGGGTTCTAGAGGGTGAGAGTCTGTGATGGAGGACAGCTTAGCAGCTGCAGTGGAAAACTCACCAAACTCTCAAACCCTAAACACAAAGCAGAGCCGACTGGGAACGGGGAACTCTTACACTCTCAAAGCCTGTCCCTCTCCTGACACACTTCCTGCAGCAAGGACGTACCACCTAAACCTCCCCAGACAGTTCCACCACCCAGGGGCTGCTGGCATTCAGACCACTTCAGTGCTTCCTCTCCTCAGCTTGCCAGCTGAAGTTGTGTGGTGTAAAGTGGATGGGGAAGGTACTGTGTGGCCTTTGAGCGTGCCGCCCCAGGAAAGTGCTGTTGTTCTGACCTTTGGGTGTAAGTCTGGCTGTGGCTGCCCTTGGCAGCGCTCTCTACAAACCTGACCTGCTTTCTAGTAGGCGCGTCTATTCTAGAAATAGATGTTGGATTTTATTAATCAATTGACTACAATATTTCCTTTGGATAAGTATATTTATGATTAAGCTTTATATAATATTCCCTTATTGTCCTTTTAGTGATGTGAACATTTTTGGTTATGTTTCTTGTGTTCAGATATCGGTGATTTGTGTCATGCTTTATTTTCTTTGTTGATCTGCTAGAGATTGATCAATATTTTAGAACTTCCCAAAGAATCAACCAATGAAACTTGGTTTTATTGACTTCCATTTTTTAATTTTATTATTTACTTTTTTATTTTTTATTTCTGTGTAGCTAATTTTTACTCTAAAATTTACTATTTAACTTTTCAGGTTTAGTTGGATGCCAGTTTGTGTTCACTGAGGTATTCCAGGTAGGGCTCTCACTTGGAGGTCACCATTAGTACGTCCTTGTTAACGGCTTTGTGGACCTGCTCCCAGGGCAGGGGGTTTATTTTCAGCATCATGCTCTCACTTTCAATCAGAATGACTTTAATTTGTCTTGTAGTTGGGTCTAGAAGTATTTTGTTTCTTTCCTAGATATTTTTGATGTTTTGCAGATATATTTATTTCATTGGTTTTATTCTGGTGTGGTGAGAGAACATACTTTATGTGGTTTTGATATATTTTCAAGGTCTGTTTGATGGCCCAGAATGTGTAGACTTTTTTTTTTTTATTTTGATGTCCTCATTTAAATAAGTCTTTTGGTTGTCCTGTTCAGGACTTGAGTATTGTAATTTCCTGTCTGCCTGCCTTGGCAATTGTTAAGAGGAAGATACTGAAAACATTTGTCTGTGCTTATAGATTTGCCTAGTTTTCTGTGCTTGTCTGTCAAGTTCTAACCTTTTCTAGGACTTTTGGCATACAAACAGCTGAGGCACACACATGAAAAGACTTACATTCTCTTCATGTAGTTGGCCTTTTATGCTATGGCATGTCCAGCTCTTATTCTGGTGTTACTGCCTGTAATGAGATATGTGAATAACTCTTTTATTTTGGTTGTTGTTAGTTGGGTATGTTTTCCTCTATGTTTTTACTCTAGATGAATTTTCCTCTAATTATTTCAGATGGGTTTCTTGTAGGAAGCATATAGTTGCATCTTATTATTGAACCTATAATACGTTCTGGCTTCTACTTGTGTTTGAAGATTCTTAAATTATTTTTTTCCCAGTCAATGTTAACCCTCATTTCTTAGGCTCTCTTTAGAAATAAGCTTAAAATATTATTTGTTTGTAAAGTGAATTTTGAAATGAGTGTTTTAATGCATGTTATTGTTAGTAAGTGCCTAGCCATGAAATAACTATAAATATATTGGTAATATTGTGTAAAATACTATTTGTGACATGTTTTTCATATGATCTTTGCACACATAAATGTGTAAATATGTAAATACTATCTTTGCACATGTAAATTGTGTTAAGTAAGCTGATTATATACTAAAATTACATTTTAGTACAGATAAAAATTTGAGTTGAAGATCACTCACTACCCAAAATATCTGCTCTGAAACATCTGTTTTTATATGCAGTAATTCTGATCAATGTGTGAGGTGTGTTTCTTTTTCAATAAATTTAGCATACTTTAACTTTTGACATATTTTATGGTCAATAAATGGCAAATCTGGTTCCCAGCATTACATATCAAAAAACCTATTTTAATAAAATCCTCAATATATTTTATATATTTAACCTCAAACAACAACTTCTTACTGTTTCTCTTGTGAAGGTGTGATGTAATTTGTCTGGAAGCGCTAGCAGTTCTTGTAAATCATCCTTACCTAGAAACTCAGCTTCATGTGTCTTTACTTCTCTCCTTCCTGTGCCACTGTGTGCTGGATTCTAGGACCTGGACCATGTAGTTATGCCGTAACCATGGTAACATTGCAGCACAAAGCATCACTCATGAAGTTGGTGGTGATGGCGGTTGGTGGTGTGAACAACATCTATGGTTGTGCCCAATGTGTACTATTTGTTTGTTAGCTGCTGGGCACTAATTAATGTGTCTGTTTTGCTCTGTCATTAAAGAGTGCCCCATCTGCTCATCAAATCCTGCACCATCGCCTGGAATATTGCACCATCACAGCAGGAGCTGCCCGCATCCTGTGTTTACTTCATCTTGATGACCAAGACTTACTGTGAGGTAGTTGATTGTGTACATTGTGCCTGTGCTAATGCCACAATGACAGAATCACATAACAGTATTTTTTTCTCAGAATAATAGCCCTCTTGTTAACTAATGTGTGAGCGTATAAATTTGGGAATTAGCTTGTTTATTCGAAAGTCCTTTGGTGTTGCAGTTTGAATTATGTATAGAATCAATGAAACTAAAGATGGTTCAACTTCTCCAGTCCTTGAATGACGCTTTCTGCCTCCCCCGTGTGTCTGCTTTGAGATCTTCTGTCAATGGTTAGTGTGTTTCCTATTGCTGGTCATGCAGTGCACAAACCAGAAGTGTGTAAATGAGGACAGGTTCATTTGTCTCCAACTCTGGAGCTTTAAACATCCGGGGATGGTGTTCTTGCTGGCAGAGTTCTAAAGCTGTTGATAGGACCCTTAATCGGAAAACATGTGTGCATGTGTGTCTGGTCTCTTTCTAGTCTTGTAAACAGCATTCAACCTTCCTGTCAGCCCCCAAGTATACTTCCTCTGGATACCACAGTGATCAACGTCTTGTCCTCTAAGGCCTTATTGCATAGGATCAAACCGCGAAGTGAGTCTCAGAGGGGACAGGGCATATGCACAGGTTTGACCATATTTGATATTTCTATGGTTACTTTATGCCTTAGTGTGAGTTTAGTGGTATTTCTATTAATTTTCAATTGTCACCTTCTAGGAAACGTACTTGTTGTTGTAGTTGTTGTTAATACAGACCTTGTATCCTATGGCACACTTTTATCAGTGAAGAAAGAAATGAACTGTCTTTGGAGATTGTGAGTGGTTTTCACCGTAGGAAGCCATGTCGTTTTGAAGTCGAGTGGCTTCTTTCTGCTGCACGTGCTGTCCTCCCCTAGCCTGATTGGCCCTGCGGAGGAGTGTCTGTCCACCAGAACAGTATGTTTTCACCATCTTAGACATTTGACTTCCTCCTCCTGAAAAGCAGCACCTCTCCGTGCACGTTTCTCCCCTTGTGAGCCTGTCACCTAGCGTCAACTCTCGATACTGGCAGCTGCCTTAGTGCCCTTCTCCCTCTGGTTTCTTGTTTGCCCTTGGGTGCCTTTTCCTTCTCTACTTTGAATTTTGGATTATTAGGTGCTGACTGGCTAGTCCTGGAAAGCTTTCTGTAGACCAGGCTGGCCTTGAACTCACAGAGATCCACCTGCCTCTGCCTCCCGAGTGCTGGGATTAACAGCGTGAACCACTACGTACCTGGCAGATGTCATTGTCCTTGACTCTCCTTTTACACACTCCCAGTTGGCCGCAGTGTAGGCATTGGTTTCTCAACAGGTAAGAACTTGAGGAAGTAAATATTGATAAACAAGACTGAAGGAATTTAAGTCAAAAACGAAGAAAAAGCCAGACTTGTATTCTGACAGCTTCTTTCCTGAAGTAGATTAACTTCGTGAAGTACACATTGAGGAAGCGTGTGTCCCCTGACAGCTGTGACCTCAGTAGATCAGACTGGCATCAAAGCAGATCAAAGAATATTTCATTACTCGGTTCCTCAGACAGAATGTGTTTAGGAACTTGTGACAAGTAGGATTGATACCATAGAAAAATAAATACCACTATATGGTAGCTTTTAAGTGTAGTTGTGCTGCAGAGGAAGTTCATGAAGGCTGAGATACCAGAGGAAACATGGCAGGTTCAGCAGCTCCTGAGCTGTGACTTTAGCAGTGTGTTGTCGGAGCTCTCCTGCAGCCTCCTGGTCCAGAAAGGCATTCGCAAGCAGGGTGTACACAGAAGCAACAGGAGACCTGGGGAGATACGGTGTGGGAGAGGAGGGTGAGGTCAAAGCGAGGGTGCTGAAGGAGGTGAAGGAAAACAATCGGAAAGCTAACACATCCTCTCTAACACCCACAGTCAGTCAGGTGAAGGTGTTGAGTACTTTCCTCCACAAAAGTACTTGCAGTGTAGAGGACCTGTCTGAGTTCCTAGTCCTCTAGCAGGCCCTGATAATAGTACAGTCCTTTGTGAACACCTTCCTTAGAGATGCAGCCCACAAGGCTCTGCTCATCGGCCTGTGGTTGAGATGACTGTCTAAGAATGCTTCACCACATCCGGGGCTTGTCTGTCTGCACATGTCTGTGCTCCTGTCTGCAGAGTCCACAAAGGTGGCGGAGCTTCTGTTCCTCTCACCCTATCGTTGTCTGATGCCCAGCGTCTGTCCTGTGGTCTGCTTGTTTATTTTTCTAAGTAGAGGAATGACTTCCAGTGCAGGCTGCTGGACTCACACGGGAGGTGGAAGTCTAGCTCCCGTTCCGACTGCTTTATCTAACTCAGGACCTCACTTGTGGTTGCTTTTTTGTACTGATACTTACGTGGGCAAAATGGGGTGAAACTGTTGGTTTCAGAATTCTAACTTTCAGAACATTAATAGCAAGTATCACTGGCTCATTTTTTTCTTAATTTTCTGTACGATGGTTATGAAATAGCAGTTTCTGTGTAAGTCCTGCCGTTGGCTTTGTCCGTTTTTAGCTGTCAGGATCACTTGAGTCTCATTCTCATAAAATAGGCAGATAAAGCATGCCCCAAGACCATTTGTCTGCCAGGAAAAACACATTTTATTACCTGCTAATTATTGTCCCAAATGTATACATAGGGATATGTGAGCAGATTGCGGCTAGCCAGAAGACTGTTTCGCCACCACATACTTCGCCTTGCTTTATTCTCTGCATACGGTAAATTTAAGAAATTTAAGAAATCATCATTTTAAAATGAAGCCTTCTCCATTATTGAGACACTTGTTCCCATTTCTCTTGAATGCATTCTTTGGGAGAGATGAGTTGCTGTTTTCCTAAAAACAATCTGTGAAGACATGTCAGGGTGCTGTTAGGAAGAAAGCCCAGACACAGTACTGTGCTCCGTGCTCACATCAGGAGAGGATGCAGAGAATGAGCCTTCTGCCTAGCCTTTCTGGTAGTTTCTTCACTGTTGAGTCTCTCTATGAAAAGATAGATTGCTCTTGACAGTGGATTTCTTCAGAGAGAGCAAGCAGCAGGAATATCTAGGTGGCGTTTGTCAGGGAACTGACATAGGAAAACAGGAACCATGACCTGCAGTCCTTAGGTGATCTGAAGAATGGCCTCAGTGCCTGCATCTACTCATAGATGAGAACCTTCTTCACTTCCCAAAGGAGCATCGTTCAAGCTGGTCCCTGTAATGATTATTATAGATGTTGTATGGCCTATTCCTAGGGAAATGTAAACAGATAATCTGCTCACTCCAGATGGCGAACCAATGATAGACCACAACACAGATACCACCCAATTCCAGTCAGTCACCCAGTGACCCCTGTATGGTGTAGGACGTCCTTCTTTCTATATGTTGCTTTCATTGGTTGAATAAAAAAAAAATGTCTTGGCCTTTTGATAGGGCAGAAACTTAGGTAGGCGGGAAAGACAGAACTGGATGCTGGGAGGAAAAGGCAGGCAGAGAGAGCCGCCATGAAGTCATGAAGTCGTCAGAGTCAGACATGCTGAATCTTTCCTGGTAAACCACAACACTGACCTTGTGCTACACAGATTACTAGATATGGGTTAAAGCAAGATGGGAGAGTTAGCCAAGAAGAGGCTAGATATAATGGGCCAGGCAGTATTTAAATAAATACGATTTCCGTGTGGTTATTTCAGGGGTAAGCTAGCCGGGCGCTGGGAGCACAGCCCGCTCCTCCCTACAACACCAGTCTGTTAACTAGAGTTATTTACAGGAATATGGGTAGGGGGTTACAGGAGCAGAAATGACTCAGACAGATGCATCACTAAAGCCCACCCAGCATAGGTGACAGCTCACAGACAGCTGAAACCTGGACCACACTGCACAACTTGGAGGCAGCTCAGCAGGTTGGGGACTGCCTCCTTCAGGCAGCTGAGGTGACCTAAGCATCTTCAGGCTCGTCTGACCTCTCCCTTGGCCAGCTTTACTGTTGTATAAGAAAGGGCTTAGTGCACCATGGGGTCAGTTTCGGGACTGATTGAAGCTTTGTAGTTGTGGACTTGGTGAGCCTAAGAACTTCCATGAAGGATGGACTCTTTCACCTCCTTTAGGACATCCTGTATCTAAGGAGGTTTCCTCCAAGATGAAAGGTTTCACAAGGGAAGGCTTTATCCCAGAGAAAATAACTGTACAATACTAGAGTGATTATGTGGTAAGCTATAAAAGAAGGTTTGAAACTCTAACTGAAGTTGCTTTGCTAAGGAAATATACCTTGGCTGATCTGAACCTTTTGAGGGATAGAGCTGGGCTCATCAGCCTAGAAAACAGGCTAGGACATATTTGCACCGCGGCCAGGTCTTCCACAAAAGCCTTGGGACAGAAACAGAATGTGTGAGGAGCTGGGATTCAAGAAACAGCTGACCACTAGCCACTGAATGGCTCGTGTGGATGAGTGTCGACTGGAGTGGCATGAGATTCTTAATCTCAAGGCTGTTTCGTGCCCCATGTTGGGTGCCATTTTGTTGCAAGGAGGGCTGCTCGTTGGTTCCTGGCTGCTTAGTCCTGAAATAATCACACAGAAACTGTATTAATTAAATCACTGCTTGAGCCATTAGCTCTAGCTTCTTATTGGCTAACTCTTACATATTAATTTAACCCATATCAGTGTATTGCCATGTGGCAGTGGCTTACCAGGATAAAGATCCAGTATCTGTTTCCAGCAGGCCTACATGACATATCTCTGACTCCACTCTTCTTTCTCCCAGTGTTCAGTTTAGTTTTCCCCACCTAGCTAAGTTCTGCCCTGCTATAGGTCCAAAGCAGTTTCTTTATTCATTAATGGTAATCACGGCATACAGAGGGAAATCCCACATCAGTGGGGTCTGCAGTGGTATCAGCAGGCATGTGTCCTCATTCTGCTCAGTGTCTCATGAGTAGTTGGGGAAGAGAAGGCCCATTCTGACATTGTGTTTAGCACATTGGAAGTCTTTAAGACAACAGCATAGCAGCACTGTCTGAAGTGCAATTCAGGGGCACCAATACTGAAAGCTTATGCATCAGTCGAGGGTTAGGAGGCAGACTCAGCCGTGCTGTGTGCATTTAATGTTTTGGCTTTAAATGTCAAATCTTAAGAGTTAAAAACACTAGTTTGAGGCTCCTGTAATATTAGTTTAGTTCTTAAAATCCTAGACTTTTTCTAGATTTCTAGATTTCTAAGAGGTGCCAGACTTAATCATGTCATAGTCAGATTGCAGTGTCTTTTGAGGGTGGTGAGTACAGAACTAGAGGAATGAGTCTGTAGTGCGGAGAACAGTTGGTGGTACTGAAACACACTGCCTGTTTGGAAACTTATGTAGGAAAAAGGCTTATTAGGTTATTCTAGAATTATAGTTAAACTGCTGAAACTGGGAGAGAGAGACATTTCCACTCAACATGGAAATACAAAGTTGTCTCAGGTGACCCTTCCATCACATTGAGAGACATTGGCCACATTTTCTTAATTTCATATTAAAATACTGATTTCACATCCCCCAGCCTAGTGTAGAGAAAGTGGGTGACAGTTCCCTAGAGGCAGCATACCCCCTCTTTCTGGAGGAACTAAGGTGACCCCACTGATGGTGGGTTGTTACCTGGGTCACTAGCATAGTGAGCGATGAGATGGTGATAGTGATGATGGTGATGATGATGGTGATTGTGATGATGGTGATGATGATGGTGATTGTGATGATGGTGATGATGATGATGGTGATGATGATTATGGTGGTGATGGTGATGATGATGATGATGATGATGATGGTGATGGTGGTGATGATGATGATGATGGTGATGATGATGATGATGGTGATGATGATGATGATGGTGATGGTGATGATGATGGTGATGATGTTGGTGATGGTGGTGATGATGGTGATGATGATGGTGATGATGGTGGTGATGATGATGATGGTGATGATGATAGTGATGGTGATGATGGTGATGATGATGATGATGATGATGGTGATGATGATAGTGATGATGGTGATGATGATGATTTCTGTGGTTCTGGAAGCTGCTTTTGATTTTTACCCATTGTGTCTTGTTTGGTGGAGATCCTGGGGTCCTCAGTGTCACCACAGGACACCATTGCTCCTGAATGAGAGCATTGCCATTCTCCTGGGCAACTTAGCACTTCCCACTCAATGGAAGACAGGAAAACATACACGGTGTGTGATGGTGACTATTCCCTCTTCTGCTCCTCTGCTAGGACCCACCTGGGGGCTGGGATCATCTCCTGAGCTCACAGGGGCCAGGGATTCTGTGACTCTAAAGCAGGGTCAGTGAAAAAAGTTAAATTTCCCAAGATCGATCGTCAGAATGGTTTTGCAGTCAAATTCATAAGACAAAACCACGGAGATAATTGAACCCAGGGCTTCACAGAGCCACTGTTAGCCACCACCTTGTAAGAATGACACATTGTTCTGACGCATATACCCCAGCCAGGTCTGGCACAATTTCTCTGCTTTACAACTAAAGTGTTCTGTTAATTCTGCTCTCTGTGATGGTCATCAGCAGTTTTACTTCTCTTCCCCTCTCTCTCTCCCCCTGTCTGTCTCTCCATCTCTCCCCTTCTCTCTGTGTTCATGCACACGCTTATAGATGTTTGTGTATGTCTGATGTTTAATTCTCCACTCTAACCTCTCTCCTCTTCCTGGGGAACAGTTTTAAAATGTCTACTGTGTTTGTCCTTATTCGAATACTTAACTCGCAGTGTGTTTTATTATATTTTATTTCACAAAAATGGTATGTATAGAACTTACTTCCTGTTTTCTACTAGACTATCCTGAAAGCCACTGAAGCTTTTTTTTTAAAATCCTGGACTGTTCCTGAATGTGAATCAGCACTGTCTCCTTACTATCGTCTGCTGCCGAGTAACTTTCATAGACTTGAGTCTGAGCTGTGATTCCCTGTGTTCCCTGACTTCCCTATAGTGTACAGACATCCATGTCGTTCCCTTAGCCTCTCACAAAGTGTATGTGTCCATATGCTGGAACACTGTCTCTCCACACTCCCCTTATTTCCTGCCGTCCCTTCTGTAGAAGACTGCAGGTGCTGGATGCTAGATGAGGACCCCCATGTCTGTGGGGGCTGCCGACTCAGTCCTACACCCTCAGTTGCCCTGATGCTTAGCATGATCCAGTGGCCCGAATCTCATTCTGCTCACGTGATGCCTCATTTTCCACTTGATTGCATTGTGTCTGTTGACTTTGGGGTTGAGCCTTCAGTAGAATTGCGTTTTGGGAGCGCTTTCCACAGTGAAGCCTACTTTTTCCTTGCCATTTTCAAGTGTTCTTTGTGAATAAGACATATGAATCACTGTTATTTTTACTTCTGTTCGATCATCCCCAGAAGACGGTCATTTCGTCTGCAGCTGGTCCTGATGCCCTCCACTCCTCGGGCTTCCCAGCCTCTCAGTGCTTTGTTTGGTGTGTCAACAAGAGCAAATTAACAGATTAAGTTTATATTATGAAATTATCAGAATCACATGTGCTCTATCAAAAATGATACGTGGTTGCCTTATACAGTTTGCACAAAGCATTTTGCTGCATTAACTCATTTAATGCTTTTATTAAAATATTGGTTACGAATTTCAAATTATTATAACTTGATTGCTGAATTGTTAGCAGTTTCACACCATAAGTTGCTTTTAAACTTTAAAACTTGTCTTGGATAACACTTCTGAAGTCCAGACTTAGAAATAGGGCATTGGTGCTACACTGGTTTGGAGTGAAGCAAGAATGGAAATTTCTAGAACTCTCCCAGACAGACTGTGATGAGTGCCTCAGACCTGGCTGGTGTGACTCCGTGTGAGGAGCAGGCTGTGTTCCTGAGGCCATCACTCAGCTCTTCTGTTCATAATTATCTCACTGTGTGTCCTCAGACTTCATCGAAATATTTGTTAGAATTATAAAATATTTTTTCTTTTTATTGTAGTAAAGAAAATATTGTGATTGAAATCCCCCTCCCCTTTTATAGCTAATGCATGTTTCTTACGTGTAGAAGAGAAAGAGACAGTGGGTTTTGTTGATGTTTTTGGTTCTGTAAATCAGAGGCCTCACCTCTGTCCCAAGGTTGGTTTCTGTTTTCTCCCTCTATATGAACATAGGGTCTTCCAAGGAACGAGAGGGTTGAAGATACTCAACAACACTAATGTATTTGCCCCTGTTAAAGCTTATAAAGACATAAAGACAAAGACGTGTCCACCCTTCCCTGGACAGTCTTAACACAGTCTGCACATTCTGACCATGTAAAAATAGCTCATGCTTCGTGACTTCCCCTCCCTTCCTAGGCTCACGGCTGTCAGCTCAGTGTTGAGGAACAGGGAGGCTGGTGTGGAGATCTTTTTCTTGGTCATCTAACTTTTGTCCCGTTATGTATCTCTGACCTGGTTGTTCCCTGAGGCGGCCATTTAGTGCGTCTGGGTAAACCTAGGCCACAGCTGTGTTCCAGGGTGGACTGGGTGGCGATGTCTCCTCGGGAGTCTTCTGGACCAGCTGGTTACAGATGCTCCCTGTAAGGCCCCTGAAGCCTTGGTTCCATCAGGGACTCATTTAGTTCACTCCCCGCTGTTTCTGCGCAGAGTTTAGGTGGGCACTGGCCGACTTTTCCTTTCATTTTGATTCATGGAAAGGGGGTTGTTTATTTTTTTTCAATCAAGAATTAACCTAGTTCTCACTTTTCTTGGGTTGTTTTGGTGGTCACATTGATATGCTAATACTCTTCCACAAACTTGTCTGTATAATATGTGGCCAATTTACTCCCAGAGCTTTCAATGCAGCATGCCCTATACTTTAAGATATAGGACGTTCTGCATTTCTAAGAAGCAAGTATGCCATTGAATTTGCTGTAAACGAATTACATACGTGTTGATGCTATTTCATCTTGTGTCAGGGCTTCCAACTGGTAGGAAATACAAGGAATGGGAACCACAGTCTGCAATCCCAGAACTGCGGGTGCCGGAGCAGGAAGGCTGCAGGGTCCAGCCCATTTAGAGCTACTTAGGGGGTTCAGGAGCCTGAGCTACATAACTAAGCCCTGTCAGAAATGAGCTAAAAAGCAAAAGCTTTTTACACTTCTTAACTATACTTTAGTTGTATGGTTTAATGAAAGTAAGGCACTCCTAAAGAGTAAGTTGATGGCTTTAAGAAAGATTACATTAGACTTAGAGTGGGGGAAGGTGACACTTACGAGTGCTTACACTTTACAAAAAGAATGTAAGTATATCTATAATTAAATGTTCATCTAACTTCATCTTAAGAAGAGCATTAATATTGCGCTATAGTATTGTATAAGATAATAGCCCCTATCATGTGGGATTCATTCTGCTTTGTTAAGATTGTTCTTAGGATGTCCTCCTGCAGTTTACTGAAAACAGGCCCTTAGAGAGCCCAAGAAGCCTTGTGAAGAGCGGTGAGGTTCTCAGTGAACCATTGCTTGACATAGGTACAGTCATGTCAAGGGCTCCAGCGTCCCAGACCTTTGGGGCTGGCAAAGACTTCTGGTCTGCGTGTAAATGTTGACTAGTGTGTGCAGAGATAGTACCTGCGGTTCCCTCCTGGATGGTGCAGTGTGCAGAGATGGTACCTGTGGTTCCCTCCTGGATGATGCAGTGTGCAGAGATAGTACCTAAGGTTCCCTCCTGGATGGTGCAGCCTGAAACCGCCCCATACTGAGATATCCCAGGAAGGAAGAGGCTGGCCAGCCGCTCCCTGTGCTGCTTATAAATAAATGTGGAGTTGTGACGTGGTGGGTGCTATTCCATCAGCTTGACACAGCCCACCCAACCCCGGCTTTCCCATGTCATGTCTCTGTCTCTTCTTTCTGCCTGTTACATTGCCCCCATCAGGTCTCCAGGATCAAGCTGTGCAGGATGTGCCAAAGTCCTGAAGGAGTTCACAGCCTAGAACTGAACTGTTATTTCTAGCTCCCCTCATGTATGTGTGTATGTGTGTGTGTATGGTGTATGTGTACATTCTACTGAATTTTCTATGTTGTGTGCAGATGTGTTTGTGTATACATGCGTATTTTAGAAAGAAAACTCAGAATCATGAGATGAAGCTGGTGAGGTGACCAACCTGCCAGGAAGAGTGTATAGGGCATGATTATTGTCATACTTCTACTCCTATGTTGGGTTGGGTACTTACATGTGTTTGTGAACACGCTTACCCTGTCACAAATCCTCCCCACCCCAAAAGAACAACCACCCCCAATAATATCTTTAAAATATGGATAGGATGTTTTTTGGTCTTTGTTCATAACTGGCTCATAATAATGTCTGTGAATACATACGTGCATGCATCCCGTATGTGCAGCACTGAGTTTTGACATGTCCCCATTCCTTCCTCTTACTGACAGCTCGTGGTAGCTCAGAAAGTGCGTGTTTCTCAGCTGCTGTTCATGGTATGCGTCTGTTAGTCTAGTCCACTGCGGCCAGATTGTGTCAGAGACCGACGTCTCACAGCCTGGTCAATCTTGGGGGAGAGTGCTGGGTTGATGAGTAATTACATAAAACCGTGCTACAGTAAGGAGATTTTTAGTCATCCTCCCACCTGGTCCTCCCCGTCTTCTCCTCTCACAGAGCTGTGTTGTCAGGACATTCACATCCACAGTCGAGTGTGCTCCAGCCGTCACGGTTCCGTGGTGCCCCCCGCCCCACGCACATTCCGGGAACCATCAGTAGAGACGTCTCTGTGTCAGATGTTTTGAAGTTTGCTTTAGTATCTCATTTCTGCGTTGGTATGAATCCCTGCTGGGCGGTGGATACCTGAGCTGCTCTTTTCACTGACGGGGTTTTGTTCTTGTGACTATTTCTAGGTCACAGAAACTGCAGGGTTCCCATCTGCTGGTGCTCCCCCTTGTCACAGCTTCTGACACAGTCCGCTGTCCCAGTGCCAGCACCCTTGTTACGGCCCATGAACCATCCCCCTGCTACACAAAGTGCACAGTTCCCCTCAGAGTTTACTCTCGAAAGCACATACTGCAGAGTGTCCATCCAGCCCTGCCCAGCCCTGAGACGCCTATTCTAGTCTTCTGATCGGACACACCTCCTCGCCACTGCTGTGTATTTTTCATAAAGCCCTTGGTTTAAACACTCAGGGTTTGTTTATCTGTTCTACACCCTCGGCATTTTGGATACTTGTAAATTTTAGCGATTGTGTATAGCACTGCACACACCTGTGTCCAGATCTTTGTGTGGACTTGAGTTTTCATCTCCCTAAGGTCAGCCCCAAGAAGCTTGATTGGCAGGCTTATGAGGGGGCCTTGTTTAGCTTTGGAAGGTGTGCCACACACTGCCACAGTGCTTGCACTGTTTTGCACACTTGTCTGCTTTTAGAGCCTCCATTTCTCTACTGACTTAAAAAGTCTTGTTCTAGCTGACTTAGGGATATTGCTATGTAAGTGGGGGTTTGTAAGATGAGCGTGAGAAATGAGGCCCAGTTGCCAATTGGTTTCTGATGACGCCTTCTGGAGTTAGAATCAAGCTCTTCATGCCCCTCAAGGACAGCTCCAGCTGAATGCTGCCAAGTTCCCTGTGGAGTAAAACCTTGACAGGGGGGTCCGTCCCACCCACCTCCCCCACTGCCGTAGGGGAGGGGAATGTCTTTCAAAGTGCATGTTACAATTTAATTCTTAGCAAGGCAGTGCTGAGAACAGGGCCTGGGGCAGCCGGCTGGGCTTTCGTGCCTCAGTTCAGCCCTTAGACAGTGAGAACACAGGCTTGAAAGCATCACTGTGAGACCAGGATGGCTGCTCCCTCTACAGACTACAGAGTATGACCTATGAACCTTCATGATCTGGGGTGTTTGTCACAATCACAAACAGGATACTGCTAAGACGTAAGATACTTGCTGTTGGGCTTGGTGCATAGAGGAGTCGTTTCTCAAGCCCCTGGTCACTGCCGTGAGAGTTTAGGTGACTGGATAAGGGGTGACGTGAGTTTTCAAGAGCTGTTTCACTTAGAAGTTGTTGAGACAGAAAATGCTTAAACTCTGAAGTGTGTCAAATCCTTTGATTTTAATGAAGCACCTGTCTTGGGATGGAAGCCTGCTGCAGAAATGCCATCTGGTCTCTACACTGATGGTCTCCGGGTGCACACTTTATTTCTTCACTCTGGAAAGTCGAAAAGCCTGTTTAAATCGGAGCCATGTGTTCCCTGATGCGCTCCTGCGCCTGCTGTGAACATGACTGTTGGTGGAAGTAAATCTGCTAGTGGAGGCATAGTATTATTCAGGATAGAAACACGATGTCCGTGGCTTTGTGAAAACCTCTAGACGAAACCTCAGTGATCTTCTCTAAGGCTTTCCCAGCACTTAAAATGTTGGCCCATAAATGACTGTATCTCATATTCTAGTGAGATGCTTATTAAGTTACCATGTGCTTCTGTTCATATCAACAGAAACATGCTTGTGAGCACACACTTAGTGTGTGCAGGATCAGAGACGGTTGTACAGTATATGTACCACCCCACCCCAGACACGGAGGAACAGTAGGAGGTTGCAGGTGTGTGAAGATAACTGTAGGCCACTGCAGTATACAAGGGCATCCCGTGTGCCTGAAATGTCTTGGGATCGGCATTCACATTCCAGGGAAGAAGAGGGTGTTCGTTGGTTCATTTGCTTTCCACATATTCAGGATTGGGTGAAAACCACAGGACCTCTGTATCTCCAGGGGTCCTTTTCCCTTGGGATGAGTTTTCAGGGAGGGGAGGCATTCTGTTCCAGGTGTGTTTCGTGTTGGTTATCTTTCAAAAGATTGCTTTTGACACCCTTGCACCCAGCTTCTACTCTGTAAGTTAGAACTTATTTCTCAAATTGCATAATTTTATAGCTCTTTTATTTTTATATTTTCATGTAAAATACATATAAATTTTTTATTAAACTTGCATTGCAGTTTTAAAAAGCTATATAGTATCTTAAATAAGCAAAATGTAACAAACCCCTCTTGGATGGGATTTGCTGGGATAGTTTCAGTTAATTTTCATAACGTCTTTTATAGGGCTGTAAAGCCAAGTCTTGTTAACCAGAGCAATTGTGGAAAGTCATTCACATCACCCATTCCAGTGAGAAGCAATAGAGTCAGTCCTTAACCACGCTGCTGGGTCTGTGGCGTTGCCTGCACAGCCCCTGGCCTGCACTGCAGACAGACATCCTAGGACACTGCTGTATTTCAAAGCTCTACTGATAACTGAGTTCAGCCTAGTTTTGAACATTATCTTGAGCCAGGTTGTAGAAATTTATAAGAGAAACAAAGATGTGTTTTTAAGACCCTTTGTGACTGCTTTATCCACAGTAGAATGGGTAAACCCACTGTGTATTTATACGAAAGAATTCTACTTAGCCATGAAAATGAATCAGTAGTTAGTGAGGTAGTACCCAGTGTTTTAAAGAGGGCTTTCTCCAAGTGGGCAGCATTTCATGTTCCAATTGATTGGTCAGTGTGACATCATTTGTAAGCCAGAGCTTGAGCCATGTGCCTCGCTGAGCTTGAGAGTAACAGGATCTCTAGGATGAATGGAGGCTTGCCAGCTCTGGTTACCTGGGTACAGACGGTCTCTGTTCCTCCTGGGTGATGGTCAGAGCCATAACAATACCTCAGGTGGTTTTCCTTGTAGCATCAGAGGCTCCTGGAAGTTCTGGACACTGAGAAGGAGCTGTTAAGGGAAAAAATCCAGGAAGCGTTGGCCCAGCAGTCGCAGGAGCAGAAGGTAAGGCCTGTGGGGGGCCCACAACCACGTCAGGATCTCCCCTGGTGACCTTGGGTGCCCACAGTCACAGCGGGAGAGGCGCGGTGGCCTGGGGTGCCCACAGTCATGGTGGGAGAGGCGAGGTGGCCTTGGGTAACCACAGCCAGGGCGGGAGAGGCGTGGTGGCCTTGGGTGCCCACAGCCATGGCGGGAGAGGCACAGTGGCCTTTGGTACCCACAGTCACAGCGGGAGAGGCGTGGTGGCCTTGGGTGCCCACGGTCATGGTGGGAGAGGTGTGGTTCTGCTGCCTTCATTCGCTGGCATCCTCCCTACTGTCCTCTGCTCTGTAGGAAACGCTGGGAAAGTGCCTGCAGGAGGAAATGCAGAGAAACAAAGAGACGCTGGAGTCAGCTGTGAAGGTAGGTGCTGTGCATAGGCTGGCATTCCTCCCATTGACAGAGGAACACGGTATAGACAATGCTCCATTCCAGAAGAATGCCGCTTTCTCTTCACTGTTCTTTGACTTTCTACATGACCCTTCATATTCCTGTTAATTCATATTCTATAACATGATGGCATTGAAAGACTTTGCAACGTAGATTATTAGTTACTTATTTTAAAATAGTTTTGTTAGGACAGCAATATTTGCCTCCAGTACTGGATGGATGGATGAGGGAGGGAGAAACAGATATGCCTGTGATTTAGAAGTAGGTTTGGTAGCCATAGCAATAAATGTAATCTCAATTTGTTGAGGGTGGTGATCCTAAAACAATTATGACTTTTGTCTTTTCTTTATGGGACCTACAGTTGGATAAAAAAGTCTGATATATACCAACAAGGAAATGAGTAGTTAAATTATTATGACTATAAAAGTTCTATGTCCACATTAAAATGCTTTTAAGTAAGTCACCTTTGAAGTGAGCCTTCAGAAGTGGCTAGTCTTCTGAACTGAGTTGGAATCGAGTCCGTGGCTTAGGAGGATGTATGGCGCTGTGTGGCTTAGGAGGATGTGTGGCGCTGTGTGGCTTAGGAAGGTGTGTGGGGCTGTGTGGCTTAGGAAGGGGTGTGGGGCTGTGTGGCTTAGGAAGGTGTGTGGGGCTGTGTGGCTTAGGCGCACCATGCTGGAAATGAGCATGGGCTTCTGGGAAATGGAGGCTGGACCCAGGAGAGCACTGGTAGAGGGACAAAAAATAGCCTGAGAGCCAAGCGGACAAGTGTGGAAGTGGCTATGGGGTGAATTCAGCACGGCTACTAGAGGCGGCTGAGGAGAGCGGATCCAGGAAGAACGAAAGGTCAAGCTGTTTGCTTGAGTGGAGCCTGACAAAGGTAATAGTCTGGAGGACCCATTTGCTTTCCAGGACTTAGGGACGTTGGCGGTGAGAGTGGTGGCTGGGTGGACCTGATGCTAACCTGCCCGGAAACAAGCAAGTGTGCAGACTTCCGGAGAAGCAACGTAGTGAATCAGTGTTTGCCAAGATACCAACAGTTTAGAAACCATGTTCAATTACAGGAGTCTTGGGGAGTACTGGAAAGGGTTGTGTTGTAACAGACCATGAAAGACGTACTTCAGTTTACTGTATTTTCCTTATTGTAAATAACTTTTTAAATGTGCACTGGTGTTTTGCCTCCCCTGTATGTCTGTGTGAGGATGCTGAGCCCCGGGAACTGGAGTTGTGGACAGTTGGGAGCTACCGTGTGGGAACTGAACCTGGGTCCTAGAAGAGCAGCCAGTGCTCTAAATCACCGAGCCATCTATCCAGCTCCCATAATGATCTTCTAAGCCTCCCTTTGGATGCCTGTTGCTTTAAACTAAGGCTTGATTTCTTTAAGGTAGAGAATGTCAGGGGGTGTAGGGAAAATCTGTATCAGAATGATTGAATGTGCTGTGCCTTTGCTTAATGTACATCAGAACAGTGATGCTGGGACTGACTGTGTGCGTTCAGTGTTGGTGTACATCAGAACAGTGATGCTGGGACTGACTGTGTGCGTTCAGTGTCGTGTCTGGAGCTTGAACTCATTAACAGGTCTGTTTTGACCCGCCCCTTCTTCCCTCCCTCCCTCCCTCCCTCCCTCCCTCCCTCCTTCTCCTCCCTCCCTCCCTCCCTCCCTCCTTCTCTCCTTCCCTCCCTCCCTTTCTTAAGCTTGAGAAAGAAGTGATGAAAGATGTCATCACCAAAGCAGTGGAAGAGGAAAGGAAAAATCTGGAAAAAGTTCATGCTGAAGAGCGGGAAATGTGGAAAACAGAACATGCAAGAGATCAAGAAAAGGTAGCAGAGGCCATCCAGGCCGCCGTGCAAGAGCAGCGGACGCTGAGTCAGGTAAGTCACCCAGCAGTGGAGCTTCTGAGGGTCCCCGTCCAGGGGAGGGTCCACAAGGTATTGTATGTTTATCACACTTTTCTGTTTTGACCTTTTTTTTTTTTTTTTTTTAATAATCCATGCTTTTTTACCTTCCTGGGATTAAAAAAATCCTACAATATATTTTATGGTTTGCTTAAGTTCAGAACCTGTGTTTTTATTTTATTGTTGTAACTGTATTAGGCACCTCACGTTCATTCATTCTCTCATTCTCTCTTTCCTCTCCCACCCTTCGTGTGCATGCATGCAGGAAATGATGTCGTTTGATTCCAATAAATTAGTCTGACTTAGATGCCTCTGTGCCTTTAGTTGGCAGCAGTAACTGACACACCTCACAGGTATCCCATGGTCCCTTGAGAGGAGATGTGCAGTGACCCGGGCATGTTCTCCACACAGAGTAGCTTTTGCCCACTGACCCTCCCAGGCTTCATTTCCACAGTTGAACCTGCATCTTCTGTTTTACAGTGGTGAGGCTCTGTGTGGGCAGAGGTACTTAATAAAAGACATATGCATAGAAGGTCTAAAAAGACAAAGGCAGCCTTCATGGAAACCTATTTTCTCTGCTGTTTGTCTGGCTTATATATGGTCTAGCACAATATGTCATAGTCTTTGAAATTTGTCTCCTAAACATCTGGGCATGGTGGTGCCCACCTGTAATCGTAGCTAGGGAAATAGAAGCAGGAAGATCAGCGGTTGATCTCAGCAGTGGAGCAAATTCAAGGCCAGTCTGGACCACATGGGACCTTGTACCAAACCAAGCAAAGCACTGACAGCACAAAAATGTCTCCCGTGCACGTTGAGAATGTCAGGAAGGATCTTAGAAATGCAAGGTTTTGCTACAATCTGTGCGTGTGAACGTCTTTGGTTACACACAGCAGGGAACACTGGGCAGAAGTGGCTGCAGCAGGAGCTGTGTGAGTGACCTGACCTATCAGGTACAGTCAGAGTATTGTAGACAGCTCTAGCCCAAGGCTGACCTCGGTGTAGTCATACAGCTGACGTTCCATTACTTAAATCCAGTGCTCCTCCTCAAGGAAGATGGCTTTTGTGAAAAGCTCTGTGAAGCTCACATCTCTCCTGATTATTTAGAATAATTAAATAAGTAGCTACAACCAAACTTACTCTTTACTGTTGTCTTAATAAATAAAGTAACTTTCTGTTCGTTTCCAGTGTCGTTTCATTTTTTTAGCTACGGTAGTAGAAAAATAGTAACCCAGCCTTTTTAAAGGAGATGGATGGGAAACTGACAGAGGTGTCATGTCGAGTGTTTGGTGGTCATGTCAGCTGTTTGTGGTCATTTCACGTGTTTGGTGGTCAGGTCAAGTGTTGATGGTCATGTTAAGTATTTGGTGGTCATATCAAGTGTTGATGATCAGTTGGCATGAGGAAAATAAGTCTGCAGAGATGCGAGACACTTGCTGTGCACAGGAAAGTGCTCCAGAGGAGAGAAGATACATACCTGGTTTGTCTGAAGCAGAGCTGTTGTTTAAGACAGACAGACTGGGAAGACATCAGAGTAGGCACTAATCCAGAAATACCCGGTCCCTCCTGGGATTGACAGGTACATAAAATGATCATGTAACAGATTAAATAGCCCAGGAGCCCTCTACCCACCCACACTTTGAGTCTGTATTCCCTGGAAGGGGGTCTAGGTAGTCTGAGAATTTATTAAAGTTACACAAAACTGTGCATATGAGCAGATTTTTCTGCAAAGATAATTTATACTTTTATTAAATTCTCAAAAGAATTTTAATTAGGAAAGCTTTTTAAAATATTGCAGTTGGCTTCCCATTGCCTTCTGAACTTCATGTAAAATATATTCCAAATTGACCAAATACCTAAATTATAAATTTTATGGAATTAGACAAATATTAACATTCTTTATAAGGATGGCTAAGCAGGCTATTAGGGTGATGGATTAAGTACCACCAAAATCAGCGTCATAAAAGTAGGAAAATGTTAGCAAAAATTATCAAAGTCAGGTTTTTTCCACGTTCTTGTACCCATCCAAATGTTTATTCAAGAAAAATAATGGTTAAATATGACTAAGCTATCTTCCTGAGGTTCTAACCAGCATCCCTACCGTTTTCATCTCCTCAGTGTAGATTTGGACCAGGCATTAACTATGACAGCCCAGCCTGCAGGCCCACAGAAGCCACACACCTGAAGGATCGTTACTGTGGCCAGCTCTGCAACTTCCTGGAAAGCCTGCTCTCTGTTTTTAGTGTTCCATGTAGCACTTCTATTGTTTCAACACAATATTTTTATTTATTCTTTGAGAATTTCATTCTGATCATATACCCACTCTCCTCTCTAACTCCTGCCAGATCCACCCTGCCTACCCCTTGGAAGAGCCCTGTGTCTAGGATGTTAGTCAGTGACAGAATGGTGACGGTCATCCTCTCAGCTACAGAAATGCCTGATGGGGCCAAATAGGGGCTGGAAAAAGGGGGAAAACTCATTTTCCATAAATGCCTTTGAAAAGCTCAGGCTTCTGGAAGGTCGCTCACACCCCGAGAAGGGCCAGTGTAGCTGCTGACCGCTGTCTAAGATTCAGAAAGCGGAGAGTAAAGACGAAGATGCAGAGTTGTAGTTACCATGTCCAGGTTCCCACAGCAAGGGAACCTTCTGGAAAAGGGTGGGAAATGTAGTGATTCAAAACAGTAAGGAATCTGCCTCTCCCCTTGGCAGATTAATCATCTGAGGCCCTAGTGAGAAACTACTTAAGTAACTGCAGCCTATGCGGGAGACTACAGGCTTTGCAGAATTAGGCCTGGAAGGTTACTGCATGGGAGAACACCAAACAAGCAAACTGTATTTTAGCAGTCAGATGGCGGTAATAAATGTAGAGGAACAGAAGAGACCTGTTTCTGGGTCGCTGCGTTTTATTTTAAATGTGCATTGTTTAGAAACAAAAACAATATTCTAAGAAATAGGAAAATTAATCCACAGATAGACAGAAAATCAGCCAGAAATACTCAATAATGGGACAAAGTACTAAGACTTTACTCTGTGTTACACAGAATTCAGATGTTTTCTTTTGCGTTCACAAACTCTTCTGCATCACGAGTGCCTGGGCTCCTCAAGAACCACATCTCCTTTGAAGGCTGCTCATGAGCTTCCGGGATGGTGCCTCTGTTCACCTGCCCCATGTGACTCTTCCTGCCCTCCCGACTCTGTCACCCAGGTCACGATCACGTGTCCCCCACAGTTACTTCCTCCCGCAGCCTGTGTTTGATTCATGTGTTTGCATAATTGACTGACCTGACTTATTTGAGAGCTTTGTCTATGACTTCTGCCCACCCCCATTTCTCCTAGGAGGGCCAAGCAGTGCCTAGCTCACCAGATATGTTCCAGAAAGCATCACAACCTGAGAGAAGGCAGGAGTCCCGTACATTAGTGCACGTCTGATCTCACACATCCAGTGCAGTCGTCAATGGTACCATAGGCTTCTTTCGATGGCATCAGATGTCACATAGAGATTTCATGTGGAAATGTCACTGTCTTCTACAGCACCCAGTCATTAGCACAGAAATGCCCTTAACAGTTTCCAGTGTCACTGAGTTTCTGCTGTCCACAGCTAGTTTCAGACACAACTGTTTCATCAATTCTGCCTTAGCTCTTGCTGTTGTCTCTTATGAGTCACCAAGCTTTATATATTAGCCAACTGTATTCTCTTAGTCTTTTTATGTGAATATATAGGCCTGGGATAACCAAGTCATGTCACCGTCCGTAGAGTGCTTTTGAGGTGTCTGTGCAGAATGTCCTGTGACTGCTGAGTACACTCCCACCAGCACTGCACACACTTCCTGTCTCTCAACCCCTTACCTAAGACTGTCTTCCTACAGTGCTCATTGTGGCAGGGTGAGGTGGTAACTCATCTTTCATGGACCTGGTGTCCATTTGTATGGATCCTGAATTCTCTGTCTGATTAGTTATCCATTTCCATTCATTGGAACGAGTTTCAGATTTATTTAGTTCCTTTGTCTGGGACCTGGTTCCATGTTTATTTTTAATGATTTGAGCTTATTTATGCATTAACAATACTGGCTACCTTCCCTATTCCTCCTCGGTCATCAGCTTAACCAGAGATGAGCACAGCCTCTGAGACCCTCCTCATGACTCCTGTTGACTCTGTCTGACATGTGCCATCTCACCTCATTGCCTCTCCCTCCCCCCAGTAGAGTAGAGGCCGCCCTCCCAAATAGCCCTGCAAAGGTGAAGCTGTAATGCATCTCTTCTGCTCCCATGAAGAAACCATGAGGTTCTCTGACTGGGCAGAGATGGGACGGCTCTTGTGCTAAGGTAATGTTACCTGCCATCTTTCTTCTTACCTGCTTCTTCAGGTCTCAGGGACAGCCTTTGTCATGCCTTGTCCTCGCTGACAAGTGAGAGGGAACCCAGTGCCATGAGCACTCCCAGGAGGACTGATGAGGGGTGTGCAGCCCACCCCCTTTCTCACAGCAGAACCTTTGGGCAAAGGGGCTCACTGTGACTGTGTCCAGGCAGCCTTGTGGCTGGCTCCATGCTCTCCCGGGGAAGGAACTTGTATGTGTGGCTGGCTTCTCGTGTGCATGTGTTGCTGTTGGCTCTCTGTGTTCATGGGAAGAGATCATCAGGGCTTCCTTTCCACTCTTGCTGGCTTCATCTGATCTGATCATATCTCGATTCTTTTTTCTAGAACTCACAATATAAAGGGAAAAGTAAATTAATGAATTTAGTTGATGGAATAATTAAGAGAAATAAAATTATTATAGGTGTGAAACACCAGCTTAAAGAGACATTTAGAAATGACAGGCAGTGCCTGCCACTGGAGAGTAGATGTTCCGGAAGCTCCTGCCTGTGACCTCCTTGTATTTAGAGTTTTATGTTGTTTTAGAGACAAGGTCTCATACACAGAGCTGGAATCACACTCACCAAACAGCTGAGAATGCCCTCAACTCCTGATCCTCGCCTCCACCTCCTGAGTGCTGAGGTTCCAGGCACATCCGCCACACCTGGCCTTATCCGAGATTTCTGAATAAATTTGTGGGCATCACTTTATGAATTAGTTGCATCCCCCAGGGAAAACTAGTTGAAAAAAATCAATGAGTTATTATAAACTGCCCTGAAAATTTTCCCACGAACTAAATTAATTTTCCTAAGTGAGTTATGTGGCTAGGCCAGAAATATAATTTATAAATAGACTTCCCCTTGGTTTATTAGCGATAGGAATCTAAAGTCTTGCCCCTGCTTTCTGTTCCTACCCTGGAGCGCTGTAGCTGTGAGTCTTAGATGCATAACTAACATCATTGTCATCCTTCGGAAAGTCCCTCCGACAGGAAGTGCTACAAACCTTGACAGGACATTATTGTATCGCACAACAAGGACAGTGATGGGCTCCGTGTTCTGGGGCCATTTGAGAGCTTTGTTCTCCGGGGTTTCGTAGGCTGTTCTAGACAAAGAAGCCACTTTAAGGATGGCGGGGTGGAGATGAAAGGCTTCCTGTGGAAGTAGACTTGTTAAGAGGAACTGCTTGTGGTTGCCATGACATCCGCAGTGACCATCACAGCCCCGGCTCCCTCACCTCCAGTGAGTGGCAGGCCCTTTTCTAGTTAGTTGCTAATGTGGCCGAGTTGACTTTGACTTTACTTTACTTTACTTTACTTTACGATGTACTTACTAGTTAGCTACATCATGAGGCAGGTGCTGCTGTTACCCCCATGTGTGCTGCTTTCATAGGTTCGTGCGTGAGGCAGCTGGAGATCAGCCTGGGGTGTCCTCCATGAGGCTCACCATTCTGTTTCTTTGTCCCCCCTCCCCCCTGCAGCACACACCCCTTCAAGATAGACTCTTTCCTGTTATCTGGGCTTTCTCCTTAAGCCTAGAGAGGCTGTAAAGGGAGCCCCCGAGATGCTGCTGTCTCTGCTTCCCACATGCTGGGATTACCAGCATATGTTATGCTCAGATGTTTACCTGGGTTCTGCAGGTTGACCCTCAGTAAACCTTAGGTCCTCAGCCTTAGCAAGCATTTTACTGGCTGAGCCATCCTCTCCTGCACACCATGCCAATACCAATACCGCTATGAAGATGCAGGTTCTGTAGCTCATCACAGTGGTTGTCTGACCTTGTCAGGGCCAGGCTGTCTATCTCCAGAGGCATTGAAGGTTGCCACAGTGCCTCCACCCACCCGACATTTCCCCACCCAAGGTTCTCATCTTAGAATAAATACAGATTTGTCTTAGATAGGAATAGATAATTAGATAAGAAAACCCGTAGGTAGGCATTATTTTTCTGTTATTCATTTATTCTGACCACAGGTTGTCACTTCTGAAGAAGGTTTTGCCACACAGAGCTGACTCCTTTGAAGTATAAGGTCAATTGAGAAGGAGCCATAGTAAACAAGCTGAGTGTCTGTAGTGCGGTGGGCTGCGAGAGAGAGAGAGAGAGAGAGAGAGAGAGAGAGAGAGAGAGAGAGGAAAACACCACACCTGTGTGTTTGGCAGCTGCTGGGGGGAGTTCCTCGGATACAGGAAGGAAACTAGAGTTGGGGAATTACTCACATGACGTCCTGGGGAGAGAGAATGTGGTGGTGGGAGGTACCCAGTGGTTGCAGGGCCCTGGGAATGTCTGCTGATGACAAGTGTGATGGACTGAATTGTGGTGGTGGTTTCAGCCTATCAATCATCAGAGCCATTTCTTAGTAAATGGTGGCTTTTAGGAACAAATTCTTACTACATTAAAGTTTTGAGAAAGGGTCAATTTTTGTTGGAATTAAAAAAGTGTTTTGTATTAAATATCTAATGCCTGTTGCTAACCTGTTGATAAGCCTAGAGAAGAGATGGTGGAACTGGAGACACAAGCCTATTACATCCTGCTACAGAGATGCCCACACACCCATGCCCATTGACTGTAACGAGCCCAAGGAAGTGGCTTAGCCCTGGTGTGTGTCCTTCAGCAGATGGTGGGTAACGGAAGTGCATATAAACACAGTGGACTTTTACTCAGCTATAGGATGAAGTTTGAAGGAAAACAGATGGATCTGGGAAGTAATAAATGAGGAAACCCAAACTCAGGGAGAAAAACAGACAAGCAACCTGTCGCCTTCTCCCTCACATCTGGATCATTATGTGTGCTTGCATGTATGTGAGCAGGAGGACGTGGGGTTGAAACCTGAAGAGCAGAGTAGAAGCCACATGTGGGTGAACGATGCTGAGGGTTAGGGAAAGGGCAGAAATGACACGGCTGGGGCACGGGAAGGACACGGCGGGGGCACGGGAAGGACACGGCGGGGGCACGGGAAGGACACATAGAGGGAGAAGGGACAAGGAAACAACAAGTTCTGCTTGGGAGTGACGAGGCGGCACCTTTGAGATGTTAGTATCTTTGACTCCAGTTTACAATTTGTATGCTAATTTTAAAATTCTCGGAAAAGAAACTGGTATGAGGTTGGGCACCTTGTTAGTGTTTGGAATGGATAAGACACGGGTGTTGTTTAAAGCATGGATACTTTCTGGACAGGGCCCTGGCATTGATTTAATGGACTGTGGTCATCTCCTAACTATAAATAACAGGGTTTGCTTCCACTTGGCTGTGATAGTGGAGGTGATTCTACACACACTTAAGCTTCACAAGGGATAACGACGTCACCCACGTTTGGGTGCTCGGAGTTTCTTCTGTGCACAGCTGAGCAACAGAGGCCAGTACTGCTCCTGGCAACTCCCTTAGCAGTACCAGGCAGTGTATGGGCCCCAGAGGGTGGCCCAGATGCTGTGTAGCCCAGCCGTTTAGATAAATACAGAGACGCGAATGAGCCGTGTTAATAGACATGAACATCTTCTCTTGGCTGTTGAGTGCAGACACAAGGGTAGAACATGAGAGAATGGGCCTCGTGTGTGAAAGCTTGAGGGCCAGGGCCACCCCTGAGCAAGGGACTGCAAGGAGCCCCTGCGCTCATCCG
Source organism: Alexandromys fortis (assembly GCF_014885135.2). NCBI lineage: Eukaryota > Metazoa > Chordata > Mammalia > Rodentia > Cricetidae > Alexandromys > Alexandromys fortis. The sequence goes on from NW_026068032.1 coordinate 3,692,490, forward strand.
GCATCACCTGGGGAGACGGGAGAACATGGGCGGGAGACAAGCCCACCAGTCCTTAGACCTCACCTGAGGGTGGTTTCCTTTTGGCCTTCTTCCTAAGTGAAGGCACATGTTGTTACAGAGGGTACCATTCAACAATACTAAGGGAAGCTCTGTACCTCAGGTGTATTTCACATTGAGTTAATCTGAGGTCCTTCAAAGAGGGGGAGTCCATTTGTGGCTGACTGCAGGCACAGATGGCAGGGTTCATTAGCGTGACTGTTGTGGAGAGGACTTGCAAGGGACCCCGTCTGATGCTGCAGTGTTCATCATGGCCACAGATGCTATAATCAGGGCTTAAATTTTCTTAAAGAAACTGAGCATTGCTCTCACCCTTCTTGAAGGAAGTGGCATTTCTGTCCAAGCTTTCCAGCCCGGATTCTTTCCCAACCCCAAACCTGTTCTCTACCGATATGTTGGGTTTGGATTCGTTTTGCAGTTTTTACTGAATTATTTGATAAGTACCTTATTTGTAATGGGCAGAGTTTAGTGACATTCTTAATTGTTAAGAATATAGAATCCAGAAGGAAAGATTAGCTAGGGTCCCAGCTTGCCTTCTCTGCCCCAGGTCTTTCCCCTCCTGTGTGGCTGCTACCCATTGCTTTAATGAAAAAGCCCTATTTCCTTATTCATGCAGAGGGCTAGGATTTATCCAAGAGTGTCCCTCTGTCACCCTCATTCCCATGCCTCTTAAATCTCCAGAACTTTCCCTGGAAAGTAGTCCATTGGAAATGAAGAGGCTTGGCCTAATATGAGGGTGCACACCTGTAGTCCTGTAGCGTGGAGTGTGGGTGCACACCTGTAGTCCTGTAGTGTGGAGTGTGGGTGCACACCTGCAGTCCTGTAGTGTGGAGTGTGGGTGCACACCTGCAGTCCTGTAGTGTGGAGTGTGGGTGCACACCTGCAGTCCTGTAGTGTGGAGTGTGGGTGCACACCTGTAGTCCTGTAGTGTGGAGTGTGGGTGCACACCTGTAGTCCTGTAGTGTGGAGTGTGGGTGCACACCTGTAGTCCTGTAGTGTGGAGTGTGGGTGCACACCTGCAGTCCTGTAGTGTGGAGTGTGGGTGCACACCTGCAGTCCTGTAGTGTGGAGTGTGGGTGCACACCTGCAGTCCTGTAGTGTGGAGTGTGGGTGCACACCTGTAGTCCTGTAGTGTGGAGTGTGGGTGCACACCTGTAGTCCTGTAGTGTGGAGTGTGGGTGCACACCTGTAGTCCTGTAGTGTGGAGTGTGGGTGCACACCTGCAGTCCTGTAGTGTGGAGTGTGGGTGCACACCTGCAGTCCTGTAGTGTGGAGTGTGGGTGCACACCTGTAGTCCTGTAGTGTGGAGTGTGGGTGCACACCTGTAGTCCTGTAGTGTGGAGTGTGGGTGCACACCTGTAGTCCTGTAGCGTGGTGTGTGGGTGCACACCTGCAGTCCTGTAGCATGGTGTGTGGGTGTCTATCTGTAGTCCTATAGTGTGGTGTGTGGGTGTCTATCTGTAGTCCTATAGCATGGTGTGTGGGTGCACACCTGTAGTCCTATAGTGTGGAGTGTGGGTGCACACCTGTAGTCCTATAGTGTGGAGTGTGGGTGCACACCTGTAGTCCTATAGCGTGGAGTGTGGGTGCATACCTGTAGTCCTATAGCATGGTGTGTGGGTGTCTACCTATAGTCCTATAGTGTGGTGTGTGGGTATCTACCTATAGTCCTGTAGCGTGGTATGGGGGTGATTACTTGTAGTCCTATAGCGTGATGTGTGGGTGCACATCTGTAGTTCTATAGCCTGACATAGGGGTGTCCATTGTAGTCTTATACCCTGATATGGGGTGCACACCTGTCGCAGCACATGGGAGGTAGAAGCATGCGGTCAGGAGTTGACCGGCATCCTCTACGCCAGTGATTCTCAACGTGTGGGTCACCACTGCCATCACAGGGATTGCTTATCTGATGTTTTCATTACAATTCATAACAGTAGCAAAATTACAGTTACGGAGTAGCAATGAAGATAATTTTATTATTGGGGTCACCACAACATGAGGAACTAACTGTATTTAATATTGCAGCGTTAGGAAGGTTGAGAACTCTTCTAGTACATGTCATAGTTATAAAACAAAAACAAAATAAATGGTAAATAAAAGAATAGACTATTATCTTTATATACATGTATATACCGATCCCTCTTTCTACAATTTTTTTGTGTTCTGTTGTTTGTTTTCATGTATGTTTGTTCACCACAGGCCTGCCTGTTGCCTGTGGTAGTTCAAAGAGGGTCTTGGATCCCCTGGAACTGGAGTAACATGGTTGTGAGCTTCCATGTGGGTGCTGGCCATCAAACCAGGGGATTAAGCAAGTGTTTTCCAAGACCAGCTGCTGGTGGCAATGGGGACAGTGAAGACTGTCCTCTCCGGGTTCCAGGTGGCAGCAAGAGGCCTTAGGAACCTGGCTGGAGGTCATCATGCTGTGTGTTGGCGACATTCTGCCAATGTCCTGAAATTTGGAATGAGGCCAAATTGAAAAGTAATGACTAATGGCTAGAGCTCGTTGTTCTTGGTGATGCTCGTGGGCTAGCCTTGCAGGTGATGCACCCGGACAGGAGAGCACTACAAATGCTTTCTTGGTGATGCTCGTGAGCTAGCCTTGCAGGTGATGCACCGGACAGGAGAGTGCTACGAATGCTTTCTGGAAAGAGCTGGATATTTAACACGCAGGAAGACGGCCTCCTGGCTCATGGTATGGCAGCTGAACTGGTGGAGTGGTGGACAAACAGGCATTGAAGAAAACAAACCCGGACAGACGTTGAACAGAACAGACGTGGTCAATGGAATGCAAATGAAGCCGCATGACTCTCAGAGCTACGTTTTGGCTGGGGTTGGAGTGTGGCTGTGTCGGGAATTGTTAGCAACTGTAGAAGTCGTGCACCCCACTGAGAAGAGCGTGGAGAAGATTCAGCGTCATTTTCCCCTTCTCAGAATTCCAATCCAGTGTGGGCACGTCTGAGAGACTTTTGTGCTGGTGGTCCACGGGAGACTGCAGAGAAGGAAGGTTCGGACTGTAAGAAAGGAGGGAGGTCTTTGAATCAAGAGCAGGCACCCCTCTGAAATATAGCTGTTTTCCTGAAGTGCAGAGGGGAGCGCCCTGAGCTGAGCACTCAGATCCTCACTCTTCCCATCCACCCCATCCCAGCTCTCCATGCTGAGGGCCATGGGAACTGGAGGATGCTTTTTTCTGAAGAATCTGGGGAGCCCAAGATGAAAGACCTAAGTACTTTGTTATGGGAAATGGCCCCAGGGAAGCGGCAGCCAGATGGCTCTGTTCTCGACCTGGGCCAAGGGCTGTAACTGCAGGCACTGGGTTGTCACATTGCTTTAGTGTGTGACTCTTTAAGAGCACAGAGAAGAAAAGAAAGATTTGGGGCCTTAGAAGTTATTAAAAGCTATCCTTGATTCCTCAAATGGAGGCTTGCACACCAGACAAAGGAGAGTCTGTGCTTTTAAGTTTTTTAAATGTATTTTTTTGTGTGTGGGTGTTTTGCCTGCATGCATGTCTGTGCACAAGTATGTCCAGTACGAGAGTGTTGAGTATCTGGGACTGGAGTTACAGTTTTTATGGGCATGGCTATGTCTGTGCTGACCATTAGACTTGAGTCCACTGGACGAGCAACCAGTGTTCTTAACTGCTGAGCCATCTATCTACTCCAGGAGGCTGTATTTTTAAAGCAAGAGAATAGGAACATATATCAAAAAATATCCAGCTCAGGAGTTGTAAATGTTTTTCAGGGAGGAATATAAATAGACAGATGCAGCCCATCTGGTCCCTCATCCCGCCACCGTCAGCAAACGCACCATGACCTGAGCTCCTCCTTGTCCTTGAGACATCTTTGCTGCGTGTATGTAGCTGTCCTCCCTCATCAAATAAGCTTCTTTTGATAGCAAATGGGGACCATCACTGGAAACCACAACTGGGCCCAATGCAGAGGTCGGCAGACTGAGAGCCCAGCCCCAGGGGATACATCCTTACCACAGCTCCTTTATTCATGGCGCAGACAGCATTGTGGAAGAGGGGGCAGAAAGATTGTAAGAGCCAGAATTCCAGGAATCCTGATGTGAAACCCGTTTATCCCAGAAATGGCCACATAAATAAGACCAGGACAAAAGCATTATCAATAGATGTGCTGAAATGGAAGGCAGGAAAACCTCGTGGGTCCCAGACCGAGAACGACAAGTAACTAATCACTGATGGTGGAAGAATTGGGCCCTCTCAGGGATGGGCCTTCTTGTGCAGTGTCCGGTGCACAGACAACACAAACAGACTCCGCGGGGTGTGTGTGTGTGTGTGTGTGTGTGTGTGTGTGTGTGTGTGTGTGTGTGAGAGAGAGAGAGAGAGAGAGAGGGAGAGAGAGTCTGCCTGCATGTAAAATACACAGCTGTGGTAATAATAAAGAAAAGAAGCTGTCAGTTTGGCCATATGGGGGGAATGTTAGTAAGGAGGGATCTTGGAAGGTGCTGGACGGAGGAAAGGAGTGGAGGAAGTGATTTACTTTAATTTAAAATGTATAAAATTTAAAAATAGAAATTGCCTTGTGATAATTTAAAAGGCTAAATTGAATCATGCAGATACAGAAATGAACCAGGCCATCCATCAGAAGTCCCCGCCCACAGCCTTATGGAACTCAGATCAATCAAAACTCTGCACTAGTTCCTCATGACTTTTATGAAATCTAGAATTAGAAGGTATGGCTTTCTAGATTATTAGGACTCATGTCTGGATCTGCTTGTAACTAGGTTCATAATGAAACTTTTGAGAAATGAAGGAAATACGTTAGAATCCAGACAGTGTGTCCAGCCTGTGGCCCATAGACCCCACTGCCCCAGGATAACTAGGAATCGGAGCTAAATACAAAATTGTAAATTTACTTAAGGAGTTGAATGGTGAGGAGTTAAGGAGTGAGCTCTGTGTTATAAGGTGTTGTAATGTCAAAAGGTAGGATGCTCTGGAGGGAAAGCCAAGCCAGTGTGCCAGTGACGAGGAACCTACGTGGGGTCATGGGAAAACCAAGCCAGTGTGCCAGTGACCAAGAACCAACATGGAGTCAGTCATGGGAATACTAAGCCAGTGTGCCAGTGACCAGGAACCGACGTGGGGGCGTGGGAAAACCAAGCCAGTGTACCAGTGACCAGGAACTGATGTAGGGTCACATGCTCAAGGGTGTTTAAAACTGAAATTTCCAGCCTAGAACTTCAAATCACCAGCTATATGATGAGGTAGAATAAAAACATTTTCAGACAAAGAAATTACCCAGGCAAAAACCTCCCAGAGGAAATCGTCAACCAAAGGAAGGATCAGCCAACAACAAGCAGTTTATAGGTCTAGAATCTAGAGGTTCTGATGAAGAAAGAGGGAGAGGATCTCAGAAATATGGCTGAGGGAGAGCCCAGGGGATGGAAGATCCGCAAGTGCCGAGAAGGCCACAGGCAAAGGATCTGGGAGCAGTGTGGCTACAGCAGCTGCCTCATCCCGAGCCTGCCATAGGAGCCTCCGTGCCTTCACCCTTGGTTCTGAAAGTACATCTGACTTTCCTAAAACAATTTCTAAGCTCCTTCCTATCTAGAGGATGGGGATCATAAAGACAGAGTGGCCCCGTCTTTGAGGTCACTGTAGCTGTAGCTGATCACAGACAGAGAAAGTGCTGATCCAAGAGCCTGCAGAGCTGACCCAGCCCCGTTCGCTAGCGTGGAGGACCATGGCCGGAACTAGGTGCTGGCAAATATGTCTCTGTAACAAGCCAGAGTGTAAATCTTTTAGGGTTTCAGCAAAATGTTGCAGAAGTTCTAATATAATGAATGATGCTTACAACTCAATTGGTGAAAATCAATATCGTAAAAGAAAGTAATTTTTTCAGGCTTGATTCTCTAATACAAAGAATAAGATTTTCTTCTGAGGTAGCATTTTGCTTACTTGTAATTGAGGGTTCATTGTCCCCATCATCTGAGTTCCAGTGCCCACTTCCTGCCTGTGTCACTAAGCTTCCGAGTTGAGAGAGTGTATTGGTTTCCTGGTGGCATTTCTAGAACCTCCTGTATTCTCTTGATTTCCTTTTCCTTTCATTGCAGTACAGATTAATCACTTCAAAGTCAACATGGCCTGAATGGCTGTTGCACAATACTTGGGTTTTGAAACGCAAAATTTTCCTTTTGCTGCGTTAGTGTCTAGACTCTAGAAAACCCTTCCGAACCATGTTTGAGCTTTAAGTTTGTGTGGCAATGGAGAGTGTGGACACACGGGGAAGCACACTGTACCTGTGACTCCTCCGGTCTGCACACTGCTGACTGTAGCTGGGCAGGTGAGAGGTTTTAGATGGTGACAGTTTTACTTTTGTGATAGGGAAAGTGAACTGGCAGTGTGTGTACCCTACAGGCGCTCTCTGCCCATGCCTACAGCTCTTTTTCTTATTTAAGACAAGCTTTCACCGTATGTCTCAGACGGGCCTTCAGTTTGCTTTGTAGCCCAGGCTGGCCTTGTACTTGCTTCTCCTGCCTGAGACACCCAAGTATCTGTGACTTTCATTTTTAGTAGATGCATAACAATGCCACATACAGTTATAGTAGGCTTTAATGTCTCAGCACGTGTATATATTGTGTGAAATCTAGGTTCTTAGCATATTCCTCACATTTTTATATTTGTCATTTTTATATTAAAAGATCCAATATTTTGTTTGTAGTCATACCCCCCCCCCTTGTGCCACAGAACACCAGAACTCTCTCCTCCTCGGAAACAGCTTTGGATGCATTGACCAGTGTCTTTCCATACCCACTGTGTGTGTGCGTGTGTGTGTACATGTGCAAGATGTAACTGATCCCAGAAATTGTGAAAAGAAAAGAAAAAGCAGCTCACTCATTTGGAGCTGAAGTCCAGGAAAGGGTGCAGTCATTCATTTCCAGGCCTCCCCGACTGTGTTGCTCCAGGTCTGTGGCAGAACAGCAGGAATTACCTCAGAGCACACGGTGAGACAGGAAGTGAGGAGTGCAGAGACTCAGCCTCCCCTGCGTCAGCACTGCGAGTTCCAAAGCTTGCACACATTGCACACACAGCTTCTGTTAGCACTAATGTACCACACCACACTACCTACCATGCTGAGACGTGTGTGTCCCATGTACTAAGAGAGTGAACATCTAACTTCAGGCAAGTCCATTCATGCATTACGTACTTGGCTAAATGTGGTCACAGACTGGCTCTTGTTCACAGTAAAGGGAATGAGAATTCACCCACACTTTGCTTTTCTCTGCATAATTGAGAGTGCGTTTGAAGATGTTGTGGGGAAGATCGGGCAGATGCTGACTGGGGAGAGGCTGGGGTGACTGTGGGGAACTGACATGTTCGCCAGCCCACACGGCAGGAATGGAAGCCAGTGCACTGGGATACTTGGGTGCTCTGAGCCAGGTCTGCCTGGCTTCTCCTCTCCACTCATGCAGGAACTATCAGACAGATGTGAGCATAACCAGCATCCAGTGCCCAGCAAGCACCTCTCTCAGGCACAACCATTGGCCCTGGAGTCTTGCAGTATGTCACTACACGGTTGCTTCTGTTTCTCTCTGCTCATGTCCTGTTAGTGTGGGTAAATTACAGCTCGCTAAGAGGAGATAGGAGGTTCTAGGATCTGGAGCTGTGTTTCACACATCCTGCTGGGTAATTAGTAGATACTTTGACAAATGAACACATGAGCGGAGGGCGGCCGACCACAGACAAGAACTCTGTCTGGTATCTATGCCTCCTCTAATCACTGGCTTTCCATGCCTTTCTGCAGCCATATGTAACTTTTAAAATAATGCTTAATTATATTTCATATGTGTAGGAATAAAAATTGAATTGCGCAATTGCATGATAAATGGTTTATTAATTAAGAACTTATAAAAATAAGTCATTATACACTGTATAAAGGAATATAAATCATAATATAATGAATGTAAGAACTTAAGAAAATGTTCAGAGCATGTTTCAGCTGAAAACTTCCAGAGATAGGAAAATATCACAAACAGTGTAATCTTACCTCTTGATGTCCAGCTCCTTCCTACTCTGCCCTTACTCTCTGTGTAGATTTGCATGCTTACACATTTGTGTGTACACATTTGTGTGTTTATACATTTGCATGTTTACACACTTGCGTGCTTAGTTTTACATGCGTGTGTTTACACATTTGCGTGTTTGCACACTTGCATGTTTACACACTTGTATGTATAGTTTTACATGCGTGTGTTTGCATATTTGCACGTTTACACATTTGCGTGTTTACAGTTTTACACGCGTATGTTTACACATTTGCGTGTTTACCCATTTGCATGTCTATCACTGTGTGCTCATGCTTTCCTACGTGCTACAAAATTTCTACTGGAAATAGACTTTTAATAGTGAATCATTGTTTTATATTTTCTGGGCCGTATATACATGTCTAAAGTGGTTGAGGAAAACATAAGAGAAAATACTTGTAGACTCTTACAGTCGGAAGAGCCCTCAAGAGTCAAAAGTGAGGAGAGAGTCCTCATTGCTGGTGTTACCCCATGGGAAAGGCCCAGCCAGTTCTGTGGATAAAGGGGAGTTAAGTAGTTGTGGTTTATAGCATTCATTTCAGTCGGGTGCTATTATTTATTTTTAATCAAAATAGAAGGATAAAGTTCTATTTTTGCAGAACTTATTGTTGCTTCCTGAGAAGTCTTTCTTCCTTGGAGTATTACCTGCCCACCCACTTTCTGTTTATCTGCTGTTCTGAAATCCCTCAGGTTTCTGATACCCCATTCAGTAAGGCAGTGAGTTCCTCTTTCCTCTCTCGAGTTCTCATTCCAAATAGCAGCTAACAGGGTGGAGTTTTACCTGGTGTTCGGCTCTCAGCATCTTGACCTGACATGAAGCCAAGGTGTCTATAAACCTTAGCTATAAGACCTCATTTGACGATGGTTGTGACAAAATTCACTGTGAGTGAGGCCACTGGAGATGCTCTTGGAAGAGCAGGCATTGAGTCTGTGTGGATACGGAGGACAGGAAGGCAGTCTGATGGAAACAGGTGACCAGTTGTTGGGGAGTCAGGTGGCATCTGCTAGGCTCATCACCTCCTTCAGTGAGTGATTAGTTCCCTTCTTTCCTCCTGTAGCCCCTGACGTTACAAAGCTTGGCCTGGAACAGAGTGATGCCCCCGAAAGCCCCTCAGTTACATCAATGGCACAAGTGTGCCTTTGTGTGCGCCATGCTGACCACGCTTTCCAACCCAAACAGGAGGCTGTCAAAGCAGCCATAATAGAGGAACAGAAGAGAGGCGAAAAGGCCATGGCGGAGGCGGTGAAGAGAACGAGAGAGGAGCTGGTGGAGTACCTGAGAGAGCAGAGGAGGGTAAGTCCCCGTTCCCCGTGCAGACCCACCCAACAGTATTGCTAATCACCCATCACACACAGGCAGAACAGCACCCGTGCGGGTCCCCCCAACAGCTGTCTCTGCACAGCCATCAGACCAGGACAGAGTAGCTGTGAGCTTCTGTCTAGGTCCCGTAACGATAGACTCAGGAAGGCAGTTCTAGACTTCGGGGGGGGGGGGGGTTGCCGTGTGATTGTCGATTCCTTTACTTCCTGTAGACACTTGAATGTGCTCTTCAGGCTCTCTTTGTTAGCCTAACTGTCATTCTAACAGATTTCATTACAGTCCGCAAATAAATACCACATTGCTCTGGTTCTGTCTGAGAGCAGGTCAGAACATGCTGGTCAGAATTCAGGGACGGAGCTGCAGGGACTGAAAGCAGAACAAGATTCACTCACTGTCTTCCCACAAACAGGCAGTGTATGAAGAACAGGCGACACTAAAGCTTTTTGTATGTTTTATTTACATGCCTATCATATGTGTGTAAAGTACAATAATTCTCGTGTACTGCATTCAGGTGCATACTATAAAGTGTCAGGTGTTCTACACCATAGCAAGCAGACAAGCGGAACCATGAATATGAAGCGTGTAGTGTCTAAACTTGATTGTTGGCTGGATGGCAGAGTGGAAAACGCCAGCTGCTGTCCTGTAGTTTGCAGGGAGGGTCGGGACACCACTCAGTCCCCTGCTCCCAACCTGAATGGCGTGAAGAAAATTCCCAGTCTCTGTGATTCCTGTCAGCAGAGTACAGAATCGGTCAGGGATGTTTCCAGAGAAGTCGCATCCACAGGAGCACTCTATGTGTGTCTATATCTTTGAGCACCTTGCTTTAGGGGGATCTTTATTTTCACCCTGATTTCTGATAGATTTTTCACATTCTGAACCCAAAAGTGAAGTTGGCGTTTTAATTGTGTGCCGGTGTTTCCCACAGAGGGTATTTCAGATAATCTAGTTTATGAGCTGTGCCCAGAGGAATGACGGATACACACGGATTATTTGGAATAGTGAAGAAACACAGATAAAATAAACTTAGGGGTTCTTATGGACCACTCCTTTCCATTGTCTTTTCCTCTTAATCTTTCCCTTGGTGGTTACAACTGCTCTTAGCATGAAATCTGCCCCCTCGGTCGTATGGCACCCCTGAGGTGTCCTCATGAAATCTGCCCCCTCGGTCATGTGGCACTCCTGAGGTGTCCTCATGAAATCTGACCCCCTCGGTCGTGTGGTGTCCTCACTGACTATAGGTGCCGTGTTGTAGAGTGGCCCAGGGGAGGTTATTCATCATTCTGACCGAAAGTGCTGTTAGCTCATTAGTGGCCGCCCCTTTCCCCTCCCCTCACCCAGCTCTGTGAATTGGACCGACCACTCTGAGCCCGACTGTGAGCCACTCAGCAAACAGGATGCTCTTTTCTTCCTTCCCTCAAGGCTCCTGGGTGGGTCACACGGCACACACGCTCCCTCTGCAAGGCTGAGTGGGATGTTGTATGTGTGAGTTTTCTTACTTCATCCATTGATAGGTGTTCAGATTGTTCCTCCATATTCAATATACTTTCCTGAATCAGCCAATCTATATATGAGATGTAAATCTGCAGAGACAATTTTATAAAATCATTTGGGCGTATATATATATTCAAAGCTGTGTTACTTTCTGTAGTATGTGGTTACCATAAAAGCATCTTGTAGGAGTAAGGATGGCTCTTTTAGGGTCCTCTGATCCCTGGATGTCAAACTAATGTCTCAAAAGAACTAAATTATGGGCTAGGCCATTTGGCCTGTATTCCTCCGAATCCTTTTAAAGGCCTGTCAGTTCCTGTTTGTGAGAAGTAGTCTGATTGACAGCAGAGACAGTGAGAACACAACAGAGCCAGGCCCCGTTCACACTGTCCGGTTCTTATTACACGGAGCACCCACGTTGTCATGAGTTAGGGATAGGATGCAGCTGGAGCAAGGGCACACACCTGTACCGCATCAGTTCTGAGCACTGTGTTCAGCACCTTAGTAAAAATACCCAGAAGCCACTTGTCGGTAGGCGGGTTTTGCTCATTTTGGAATGTGTGCTCCGATCAGTGTTGGCTCCTGTTTACATGGTGAGCTCTAAAACCTGACCCCACTCCTTTTACTGATTCCCAGGAGGTTACAGCCCTGTTCTCGTAGAAAGTTACCACTTGTCGCTTGCAGGTGTGTTAGGGACACTGGGGGACACTTTTGAGTATCTGGGCATTTTGTCTTCCCAAAGAGAAAAGGCTAACTTTGATAAGTTCGTGAAAGCACCCAAAGTGAAACAGCAATTGCTAACACCTCTTTTTATGTCACTTTTGAAAATTTTAGATTTTTAATTCTGTATTTCCTTCTTCCTTTAAAATACTATACTCACTGTTTCAAGTTAATTTTGATGTATTATCTTGGGACTTAGAAAATGTTTTTGGGGGAAATAAAGGACACCCAAAGCTTGCAAACCAACTTAGAGGAAACATTTTTCATTTTGCTTTGTTTTAGCTAGTTCCTTTTATTTTTGTCTCAATAAAATAAAATAAAAAACCTAAATTGGGGCAAGTCCTCTCCACTTCTTCCATTGGAAGATAGTTTTTGTTTTGTTTTAAAGAACACATTTTCAGGATAAATGTTTCCTTTCCTTTCTATAGCTCTATTTTTTAAGAAATCATGGATCAAGCTTAAGATTTTCAGGTCAGACACTCAGCAGCCTTGTATTCCAGTCTGTAGGGTAGCCTTGAAGTTTTGAGATGTCTCCCGTGGAGCTAGGCCTTACTCTGTGTGTTCCTCAGCATCATCAGATCCTTTCCCAAAGCCCTGAAAGTTGGAAATGAACACTTCTCCACCCCACATTTCCTCCTCTGCTTTTACTTTTAAAGGACTGAGAAAAAACAAAATAGAAGATTCAAAATGGTAAATTTCTCAAATGACTTAATTTTTCCCCATGATATAAAATTCAGGTCATCATAAGAGGAAATAGCTTTTTCTAAGTCTCTAAATCACCCTCCAAGACTGGTGAATGTTAAAAGTATACCCAGGATACTGGAATTGATATTGAACTCACACTGTGAAAAGTCTTCGTGGCATGTTTTTTGTCTTGTTTCTGCAAATGCTGTCAGCAGAGGTGTTGTTAAACTTCGTGTACGGCTGTCATTCGTCTGGCCCCCATTCGTCTGGCCCCGACTCTAGGATGGGAGAGTTACTTTATATGCACTAGTTAGTTAGGAAGTCCCAGCGCTCAGCCTCCTGCAGGAGAGCTATTTATGCACTAGTTAGTTAGGAAGTCCCAGCGCTCAGACTCCTGCGGGAGAACTACTTATGCATTAGTTAGTTAGGAAGTCCCAGTACGTGCTCAGCACCGCTCACATGATCCTGCGTCGCTGGCCCACAGCACAAGAAAACTGTATAATCAAAACATCCTACTAGTAAAAATGTTCATGATTAATCAGAAAAATAATAATGAAACAGTTTGGGTGTTTAAAGTAATTATAAATAAATATTCAACCCACTGGGCGGTGGTGGCGCACGCCTTTAATCCCAGCACTCAGGAGGCAGAGGCAGGCAGAACTCTGTGAGTTTGAGGCCAGCCTGGTCTACAAGAGCTAGTTCCGGGACAGGCACCAAAAATACAGAGAAACCCTATCTCAAAAAAACAATAAATAAATAAATAAACAAACAAATATTCAACCCGATCATATTTTTAAAAATTCCTTTTCTAGGCGCACTGAACCTTGCTTCATGCTGCAACAGCTGAGCTGAACACCTGCCATATGTTACTGAAGCAGCGCTGACAATCAGGTGTCAGAGGGCCCCCAGTCGGTCCTTTAACACTCCTGACCTCTCACCATGGAACTAGGCAGTTGGCTTTCCCTTAGTCTTCTGGAGAAGTCTCTCCCTTGTCTTATAAACGGCCAGACCAACCATTAGAGCCAGCATCAGTAGTGCCACAGGCTGCAGAGAAATGAGACGGGAAAGACCACATCCCAGATACTTCTTGGGGCCGGGAGAATTTGTGGTTTGTGACGACCAATAGCCCTTGGGCTGGAATGGATAGTTGCAGCCCATCCCATAGGTTCAGACTGTTACACATGAGCTCGCCGTGAAGGAGGAAGCGTGAATAACATCCAGCACGCAGCGGCTCTTCACAGCCAGGCGGTGATTCCTAAAAATAAAACCTCATCCAAATGTAATAAAAGATTATTATTTTTTCCTCTTAAGAACCAGAATTACGGCCTGTGTTTTCAAAATCATCTCCAGGAAAATAACCTTCACTTGGGAGGATTCTTTTAATTTAGATTTTTAGAAGGGAGCAAAGAACAATTATCTTTACTTCAAAGGTCTGAGGCTAAGACATTGTCAGAATTTCTTAATCATAACCGGGCTCTTGAAGGCCAGCAATGCTGCAGTCCCCTGCGGTTTCACTTGCATCTTCAGCTGCTAAAGGCAACACTAAGCCAACACGTTTCTTCCAATAGTGACAGTTACTGGAACTACAGACAGCTCTAGAAGAACTTACGTTTCTTCCAATAGTGACAGTTACTGGAACTACAGAAAGCTCTAGAAGAACTTAGGTTTCTTCCAATAGTGACAGTTACTGGAACTACAGAAAGCTCTAGAAGAACTTACGTTTCTTCCGATAGTGACAGTTACTGGAACTATAGACAGCTCTAGAGAGCTTGTCCCATCTCCGTTGCCTTGTTTCCTGTCTAGTATGGTTGTGTGTTGCGGCCCTCCCTTTCCTTCACAGTTGTGACATTCCACCAGGAGTGCAAATGGCTTCTTCCTTGACCACTACCAAGTATGTTGAGGGCTTTTCAGTTCCTGGTGTGCACTGGTTATGTCCCAAGAGTTGCAGCCCTTGACCTCTCTTGCACACACCTGCAGAAGCAGTGCCGTTTCTCTGCCGCCCACCCCTGCTCCCTCATCCTGATGAGTTATTTCTTCTATGTGACCTGGTCCAGCTGATGTCAGTAAGGGATAAACTGAGGAGTGTGTCAGTGTGGGGACCCACAGGACCCGCTGTGGCGTTTGATTCGGATGTCGTATTTAAGATTGCTTCTCTAGACTGAGACACATGAGGACCGTTCCCTTGTGGTTGTACTTTCTGGTTACTTGTTTTCAGTGCCTAAGTGGGCTCAGCCTTCTCGTTTCATTTAAATCATCAGAATTTTACTTTCCAGATCTGTAACATCTCGTCCGTGTCAGCTGGCCCTCTAGAAAACTGTTGAGAGTTAGTGAAGCCAGCCAGTTTGAGCTGCCGTGCTAAGTGGCCTCCAGTGAGCACATCTCCCTAGGTGTGGAGCTTAGAAATTTTTATTTAGAAGAAAGCTTTACAAAGCCAATGAGCTGTCAGGGTTTAAAGGGTCCTTGCAACTTTCAGTATCAATACAAGTGGACCCCAAAATGCTGGCTGCTGTCCTAAATTCTTCCTTGAATTCTTCACATTTCTTGACCTTCATTCTTGATCTAAAGTGTCTTTGGTAAGAAGACACTTGGGAATATTCCCAGACATGTGACCAGAGGCCAGACCATCACATCAGGACAAGCTTATTTTGATGACATTATTTTGCAATGGTTCAAACAGGTGAGTGTTTTACTAACAATGGTTAAAAGTAAAGTAATGGATCACTAAGAAGGAAATCCAAAGTCGCAGAGAGCTTGAAATGATGATGGTAAGAATGTCCCTGAGGACAGGGAATGTGGCTGTGCCTCTTACCCCCAAGTCACAGAGACAGAGATTTACAGTCTGATTCTGAAGTCCATGCTTTGACTTTTGCCCAAACCCCCTTGGTGGGCAAGACGGAGACAAAAGAAGGAAGCTAGATGTGTTGTTACACGCCTGTAATCCCAACATGTTAATGGTGCAGGCGGGTTGATCAGGAGTTCAAGATCATCCTCAGACATACACAAGTTCCAGGCCAGTCTGAACTGCATAGTTGGTACTGAAAATACAGTAAATCAAACTCTTCCTGTGTGGTCTTCTCCAACTTTATGTCCTGAGCACAAGGCTCAAGCAAGAAAACAAACAAAAAAAAAATTGTATTGATAATGTCGCTAGCCCAGGCCGAAATGGAGAAGGTGGATAAAATAAAATGCCTGCTCTATGAATACATGCAACATGTTGTTCTCAGTAACATGATTTTAGTGAGGGTAGCACAGTGAAGGGTTGAGGTTCCTTGATAAATAGCCCTAAGTATGTGTATGTGCGTGTGTGCGCGAGTGTATGTGTATTTCTAAAATTAAGACTAACTAGCAGAAAAATGAATGAACCTGATAAAATAAAATCATCATAATGAATTCTCACCTCCACTGTCCAGCCAAAAGAATCTGAATTTCATGTTCCAAATAATCTTGAGAACTACAGCCCCAGTCTATCAAGAATCTAGAAGATAATGGAATAAAATCTGCTTTGTTAACTTTTCCTGGAGAGACAGATGCACTTCTAACCAGCCATGATGGGCACTGGTGCCAGACCAAAGTCCGGCGTGGCGAGACCGATGAGTTTGTTGGGCTCCATTACAGAATGCAGGTGGGGGGTTTCTTAGAGAAGCCTGGGTGACCCCACAGACAGCGGCATCACCACAGCGTCCACCCGATCGTGAACTGCAGCCTCGAGGAACTGTATCAGCCTTTTACTTCCTATATTCCCCAGCTTCCACAGGACCATGGGCAGCTGGGGAAGGAGCGATAATATGGATCCCATGCTCGAGTCTCCTGGGACTTGTAAGGAGGCGCAGTAGCTCCATCACCAATATTGTAGATCTGACCCTCACCTTGTGCTGCTAGCTGCCATGGCCGCTGGGCAAAGACCGAGGGTGGCAGAGCATTAGGACCCCAGGAAAGGCCGAGTGTAACAGTCTGTGCACGTAGATTTGCTCGTTCCTGTAAGAGACCAAGTCTCTGCAGAGTATAACAATATGTGGACATAGATTTGCTCGTTCCTGTAAGAGACCAAGTCTTTTACTTTCACAAACTGTCCTTTCTTTACTGTAAAGGCAGTTCAGATTTATTTCCTATTTCAAGTCAGAAAGCCATGGACAGTAACCCATGCCTTCCCAGCAGCTGTGGCCAGAGCCTTCCCTGCCCTCTGCCTACCAGTCACTGCTCCCAGCCTTATCTTAGCCTCCCATCAGGACTAGGGGAGTTCACTCAAAGCCTCCAATAGACGGCACAGTCTTCAGCGCTTTCCTTCACATGGGCTAGTGCCAAACTCACTTCAAGTCTCACTTCCCTTGGGCGTTGAGAGAAAGGAGAACCTAGTGTGCTAGGGCCTCGCCGGTCTTGACACGTGTCCAGGCACACAAGTTGTTACTTAGAACACGGCTTTGTTTGTAGCAAGTTAAGAAAACTGAGTCACGGTCCCAGTGTGCCCTGAAAGCTGTCCGTTTTGTTAAAGCTTGAAGTTAGGTTGGCTCAGAAGGCGTTCCACAAACAAAAACTTAATTCTCCTTCGTGGCTTGGAGGTGAGCAACACAGCACCAGTGTTTCCTGCTGTCAAGGTCTGTTTCTAATGCTCTCACTGTTAGGTCTTTCCTTCTCGTTAGAGATACCATGCTGTTGTTGAGAGAGAGGGAGAGGGAGAGAGGCGGGGAGGGGAGGGGAGGGGAGGAGAGGGAGAGGGAGAGGAAGAAGAGCTAACTCTCACCAGCGCTCCGCACAGAACATCTAGAAACACAATAGCCTTCGTGACGATGAGTGTCGCAGGCTTGGCTGCTAGGAACTGGGTGTGAGGCTGAGCATGTGACCCTAGCGGGTCAGCACTCTTTACCCTATGGCTTCATGTTTATGAAAACTCTCGCTCGCCTCTTTGCTATAAGGAGACCGGTGGGGTCTTGGCCAGGTTCTCCTCTTTGAGTGTAGCTCCTGAGATTGTCATCTTCTTATTTCCTGATTTTCAGTGGAAAGAAGAAAGACTTCCTGGCTAAAAGACACTTGGTCATGTCTTAATGTGCTTGCTCTATTGTGCTATTATTTTCTATTATGTGTATCTCCACAAACATTCCTTTCCTTTGAAAAAATAGCCAAAACTAATAATAACAGTTGTAACTAATATTGTTTTGGAAACGTCTCGGGAATGTCCTCCTCTGAGGGATGTGGTGTTTCTCTTTTCCTTCAGAGACACAGCAGCATTCCTGCCCATTGTTGGCTGCAGATTCTGTGTGCTCCCTCCTAAAGGAAGGCCAGCCCGTGAGAGAGAAGGGAGATTGCTCATTGCTTACCACCATATTGTGTTTGAATGAAGTCCGTGGATGTGGGTGTACCCTAAGTCTGGCTTTGCCCCCAGCTAAAACTTGAGACTGTTGATTGTTGTTTCCTAGGCAGGGTTCTAACTGGATAGTGTCAGGGGGGCCCTGCAGCACTAATCACCTTTGGCATAACAGTGCCCTGCACAGCGCTCTTGCGCGCTCTCTCTCTCTCTCTCTCTCTCTCTCTCTCTCTCTCTCTCTCTCTCTCTTTCTCTCTCTCTGGTTGTGGGTGTTTCTCATTGCTGCATCCCTGTCCTAGTGAGTTCTTCCCTCCTTGCCAATTGGTTCAGCTGTGATTCCATGAATCACGTTGCTTTACACCCTGTAAACTCATTTTAATTTTTTTCTTTTTATTTATGCTGTGTCTGTGTGAGCTTATGTGCTCAGTGTGCCCATGGAGACCAGAGGAGGGTGTTGGATGCCCCTGGGAATGGAGTTGCAGATGGTGAGCCACTCTGTGTGAGTGTCAGGAGCTGTACCCAGGTCCTCTTTGACAGCAATACCTGCCTATCAGCATTGAGTTATCTGTCCCGCCCCTAAAACTAACTTATTATAAAACTACATATCACCTAAGATGAAGTTGCTATGGACCATTTGAAAACTGCATACACACACAAACATTTATATTCTCACTGAAGTTTTGAGAATGACTGGGGTGGGGGAAGATAAGCTGATTGTGAAGAGCCATCTGTTGAAGGATTCAGGTGTTCACGTGTGGGTTTTAGAAGCAAAGCCCGAGGAAGTGGAATAGGTCTGGCCATCATTGCTGCCCTTCCGAGACTCACTCCCCCATTAATGCCCCTTGTGGGAATCACAAACCCTACTCCACCACCTCATTCTGTGTCTCCCAGAGCTGAATTACTTTCCGACACCCTCAGCAACAGAAAGGACATTTGAAGGTGTTACACCCTCAAATCAGCTGCCTCACACTGAAGTGTTAGAATCACACTACCAGAGACACAAAGGAACCCAATGTGACTCTTGCTGTGGACTTCCCCATGAAGAGACAAATATGTATTCCTCAGTGCTGATTGCTCTGCTTCCCACCTACAGGCAGAAGGCTACAATGTTGTGTCCTGGAGTCTGGTGCAATATAGTGAGTCCTAGTGTGAAACACAGTAGTTTGGCAACCCTAAGAGAAAACGTTTCCATGTCTTCTGAGAGACAAGCCCAGGAGATGCGTGAAAAGCATTTGCCACACTAACCTCGCATGCTGGATGCTGAGCTTTGGTATAGGAAACTCATCTCAGACTGTGTAGCTAAGTATCCCACTGTTCACGCCCCTTCATACCCCTGTTGACTAAGCCCGTCCCACCAGGTCCCCAGCTCTTTAGTCTCAAGAAATCACACAGAGGTGTGCATTAGATATAAACTGATTGGCCCATTTAAGAAAATGCTGCTACCAAGAAGCCCTGCTTTACTCTATTCTTTTCTGTCTGGAATCCCTTCCCAAGCTCTCTCGGGCTTTATGTGTGTGCAGTTTCCCATGTTGGGTGCCATTTGTTGCAAGGAGAGCCAGGCCACTTGTTCAAGCCCTGAAGTTAATAATTTGTCCCAGACTGCTGAAAGTTTGGGGCTGCACACTTGACTTGTTCTCTCTCCAGTGTCTCCTGGGTAACTAACCCTCCAGCCTTACAGACAGAGAACCAACCCGAGGTCCTTCTTACTCCTCTGAGTTTCTAGTTTTTGTTCACACAGAAGCCGATGCCAGTGGGTGAACACCCACAAGGATTATCAGAAGGACAATGAGTGGTTAGCCAAATGGAAGGCCAGAAACCAAGATTAAAGCCAAATTCCCTGGGCAGTACAGAATCTCCTCCATAGAATGGGCTAAAGGTAGCATTTCCTTTGCTGCAGCTGTGACATGAGAAATCACAAAAAAAAAAAAACATCACACCCCACAGATGGATGCCACACCCCACAGATGGATGCCTCTGTTGCCGTCTTAGAACAGGTGCCTGTGCACAGACCTCAGAGCTGGTGTCTGGCTTAGAGTTCTGCTCACGTGACCAGTAAGTGGTGTCAGAGGCGAGCAGGCCAGATGACCGAGCTTGCTCAGTTTCATGTAGAGGAATTGGACTTCATGGGCTGGGGAGTTCCTCAAACACAGGAAGGGTGTCAGAAATCAGAGCATTACAAATTGTCACCACATACTTTGGGAGTTTCTTCAGGTCACCATGGTTACTGCAGAAATATTTCTAGTTTTTTTTTTTTTTTTTTTCTCTCAGCTAATCCTAGAGCTGGTTCTCTGAAGTCAAGCTGGGAGGTGGGGGTGGGCCCATTCTCATTCAAACAACTGTAGTGACTACCCGGCATTCTAGCGAATGTTCACCTCTTGGCTGTGGTGGCGTTCTTTCTTTAAGTAACGAATGTTCACCTCTTGGCTGTGGTGGCATTCTTTCTTTAAGTAACCTGGAATTTTCTGTAGCCGATGTCTACGTTGTGTCTCACCCTCCAAAGGCTCCACGGTGTTTGGTAGATGAGGCTTTTGTTTCCATGGACTGACAGAATGGGGAGCTGGGTGTTGTCATGTGTCTGTGAGTCTGCTATTGCCTTGCATTGACAGCAGCCACACCGCTGTAATTTGGGGCTATTTTGTGTGTGGTGGTCACAGCAGTCTTCCTCATTGAGGGGTCACCGCAAAGTTCTGTGGCATAAAGAGCTTGGCCAGCTGCCTTCCCACAGAATGCGCTGGGGTAAATCCCAGCATGTTCCTTGGGTCCTCCGCACATCTCTGGTCCCTGTATTTATGGCTGCCAATCAGGGCGTCTCTTCCTTTTTCTTCTTTTTCCATGTTCTTGCTGTATTAAACCTGTTACCTAGGCCGGGATACAGCTCAGTGGTAGAGAGTTTGCCCAGTGTGCCCAAGACCTAGAGGTCACCAGACTGCCGTAGCATGGAAAAGCATGACTAATAAAAGCCTAGAGACTGATAGTGGGGTTCAGCCTGAGGACCCGACAAACAAAGCAGCCAGACACTGGTTCTTACTTCCGCTCAGGCCAAAAATGGTGATCCTGCCTGCAGGAGTCTCAGAATTTCTGAGACTGAGACTGAGAGCCGTCTCCTCCCGTTGTATAATCCCATGGGGTTAACTGGGATTAAAGGCATACGCTGCCTGGTTTCTATAGCTACTACTGTGGCTGCTGGGATTACAGGTGTGTGTCACCACTACCTGGTACTCTTATCCTCAGGCAAGCTTTGTCTTTTTCAAAACACAAATGAAATGCCGCTACAGCTTGGCCTCCACTTTCTCCAGCACCTGCTCTGCGTGTGAAACTGGACAGAGATGAGACATAAGGGCCGCACGAAGAGCCTAGACAAGGGCGGCTGAGGTGGACTTGCTCACTATCTGCTTTCCCTGGACCTCACTGGTTGGTTGATCTGAAGGTTAACGGCTCCAGCCACTGTGTTGACTCATCTTCAGACACAGAACCTTCCAGTTCATTTGTGTTTTCCAGATGTCGTCTGTTCATAAAGGTTTTCTTAGCTCTGTATTTGAAGTAAAATACTTTGGGATAGATCTTCCTTTCGGCCATTGAAATCCCACCAATACTTGCCTGTTTCATGCCATTAATAGTCGGTACTAGAACATTTGAATCTCAGCTTCCTTGCCATCTGTCAAGAACTTCAATGTCTCTCTCCTTTTTTAATCCATCGGTGAGGGCTTCAGTGTAACAATATTGCTGACTTTTTTCTATATCAGTTAGCTCACCCAATTCTCTTAAGATTTAGTGTGACTATCACTGTATTCACTCTGTTTCCATCCTCAGCATTCGTCCCTTTTCTGTGGCTCCAGTTTTCTTTTTCATGGCTATCATATGTTGAAAGTGAGAATATCTTGTCTGAGGTGGAGCTGAGCTGTGGGACTAATACGTGTTCTCCTTCTGTTAACTGGGGTTATTGGTTGCTTTAGAATCCTGTCTTTAAAAAAAAAGTTTTATATATACCTTTTTCGTTATATACTTTCATAGGTAGTAAAGATTTCTTCCTGTTTCCTCTCACCAAAGGACATTATGACTTTCTTTATACCCTAGACTCATACATCAGTATCAAGAGGAAGGTGAAACTTGCATAAACGTTATGGAATCAAAAGGTCACTGGCCCAACAGTTTCTAGTGCTCAGTATCAGTACCAGCTATCCAGGGCAAGTAAGAGGAAGCCCCAGACACAAACACTATAAGCTGACTGTGTAGAGTCTGCTGTATCATAACAAGTCCATGCTCCAGGAAGTCAGTGGAAGTGTTTGGAAGAATGGCTCACAGTGATGGAATCCTCAGGAGAGCAACGGTCTCTCCGGAGCAGAGCTCGCTCTGTAGCAGCTGTGTCTTCTCTCTGTGCATTGCCGCATGCCACTGTCTGAGATCATGTTAGGGTCATTGTATTAGTTCATCAGTCCGTGAATGGATACCATCAGTACTAAGTCACCTGAACCAGAAGTCCTTTCTGTCTATGTGTTGATTTTATTGGTTAATGAATAAAGAAACGGGCTTGGCCTATAGCAAGGTAGAACTTAGTCAGGCAGGGAAAGCTAGGCTGAATGCTGGGAGAAAGAGGGCGGAGTCAGGGAGAAGCGATAGTCGGAGACAGACACACCGAAACTTGGCTGGTAGGCCACAAGCTCGTCATGATGCACAGATTGATGGAGATGGGTTAAATAAGATGTAAGAGTTAGCCAGTAAGCTAGAGCTAATGGGCCAAGTAGTGATTTAAATAATATGGTGTCTGTGTGGTTACTTTGGGAGTCTTGGCGGCCGGAAAACAAACAAGCGGCCTCCTCACAGCAAGGTATGCTGGTCAACAATGTCTGGCCAAGGTCTGCCTTATATGTACACCCAGAACTCAAAACCAGGATATAGGTGGAGGCTCAGGTAGCAGCCAGTAACTAACGCTAAGCAAACAGACTACCCTCAGAAGTAATTAAATACATAAAGTTCCGAGTGTGTTTGTGTGTGGTTAATTAAAATGGAAAATAGACAAGCTTGCAAAATGAGTAAAGCCTGGCATGTAGTTTATTAAAAGTGGTTGACACTGAACTTGCCCCAGGGAGGAATGAGCTAATAATGCTTTTATGTAAGAAACGGGGAGTCCTTATGTCTGCCCTTCACCCCCTCATGCTCCCCACAGGGGGTAAAGGTGTATGCCTGTGTATGTGTGCACCTGTGTGTGTTCATACCTGTATTGTGTGCATGTATATGATGTCTTTGTGTGTGTGCGCACTGTGTGTGCATGTGTACGTGTCCTACCAAGGAGTGCTTATTCAACTGTCAAGTTTGAAGTAAATGTCTTCTGAGTCTCTGCATATTTTTACATCTTGGTATAAAAAGCACCCGCTGAAAGAGGAACCTTGTGTATTCTTTCATCGTAAATAAGGATATGATACTAATACAGGATTCCACACTGTCATTCTGGAAACCACAAAGTCTCCGCTAGATCAGCTCATTGCTTCTTTAAAAGCATGACCATTAGTACCTAAAGTCCTTCACAGCCTTGGTTTCCCAACTTCCCCTTAGATGCAGATTGGCTCGATTGGTAGAAGACAGTGACCTCCTGGAATCATCTGCCTCCCATCAGCGGGAGGTAGAATACTTGCTAGGAAAGGGGGACACACATTACATAATCATTAAAAATCTCTATATCCGCCACAAAACTAGTCCTACTTTGTTCTGCTTATTTACGATAATCATTTGCTTCTAAACACTTTATTCTGGACAGTTTTGCTTCAACCTTTTTTTTTTTCTTTCTGCTTGCTTGTTTTTGAGAGTAGGTGTTATGTATTAGCTCAGGCTGCCTCGAAACACATTTTATAATCCAAGCTGACCTCCAGACCGAAAAGAGCCCTCCTTAAGATCTCAGGTATGTTGTACCATGGCGGCTTGAACACTGGCCTTGTATTCCTGGGAGCTCCTTATGCCCAGGTCTCCACAGAGATCAATCAGTGCTGATCACTGACACCTTGGGCCGCTGGAAGTTTTGGAGGAGGAGTGGGTTCCTTTGTAGATTTCGCCCAGGCTGAAGTGAGAAGCAGAGCAGTGGGTGGCTGTCGATGCAGAGATGTCAGCAATGTCACTTATGTTTAATTTACTGCAGCATTAATTAGACAGCCGACTTGATTGGCATCTGAGGAAACGGAGTGAGATGCCTCGGAAACTAGAGGCAGCAGCGTTGATGGTGACTTCCGAATGACAAGTGGGAATGGACCGAGCTAGCTGCCGCCATTTCTCTGGAGTCCTGATTGCAGTCGAGAGAAAGGAGGAATTCCCCAAATGAAGTTGGAGTTGCCAGTAGATAGCGAAATGAACCCTGGAAGTAGCAAGGCAATGGTGTTAACACAGCTGCCGTGCGTGTTTTCAAAACACTGTCCTGTTTAATCCCCACTACAGGCCTACAGTCAGCTGGGTAACCTTCACTCTGTAGGGGAGAAACAAAAATTTCAAAAATGGTAGGAATCTCACTAAAATATGACAGGACTAAGATGGGAAGGGAGTGTTCCTAGCCCACTCCTGTGGCCCTGTGGTCTGTTATCTTTATTAAGTCCAGGTGCAGAAGTGGTCGCTATGACGGTGGCTTGGTGACTCTTAAAGCCTAAAGTATCCTGTCTCTCCCTCCACAAACATTTGCCGTGTACAGATACACAAAATTACCCCTACCACAGGGACCATAAGGTGCTAAACCACAGTCCTGGAGAAACTGCATTCACATGATGAGGATCTACTTCTAACTAGGTGCATCTTCTTTATCTACCAGTACCCAGTACTGCTATCAGATTATAAATCCACCCACAAATTCATCCATTCATGAGGTCAAAGTTCTCAGGATATTCTTGCTTCCCCAGAGTGCTTCCTTCAGACACCAGAACTGCCCCCCCCCACATGAATAATGCACCAGGACAAACTTTCCACATTGCAGCATTGCATCAGGACCAATGCATGCATTCGCTTTGTGAGGGACGCTTCATATCCAAGCCATAGCCAGCACCTAGACATCTAGTTTTCTAGATGTTGACTCACACAGAGCCTAGACAAAGCAGCCCCAGCTGCGTCTGGGCCACTGAGCCACAGAGAACTCTAGATCTCAAAGTCATGGAAAAGAATACACCGGAAACCCTGTTTCCTTAGAGATCTTCCATACGATCGACAGAAGCAAATAGGATATTTTGAGATGACACTGAAAAAACCAGGAGAGTGAGTGAGTGTTGGGAGGGAAGAGTGAGAGAGGCGTTCTAATGAACCGAGCCAGCATCTAAGAAGAGATGTGAGCAGAAGTCCAGAAGAGCACCCCAGACACAGGCATGCTGTGGGCAAGCCTTTGAGAGAGGCCAGGCAGACACAGAACAGCACAAAAAATTGGGCAGAAAAGTAAGAGCATCGAGTGGTATCAGAAAAAGGAAATGATGGAGGTTTGAATATTGTAAATATGTCAAATCAAATGTTTTAAAAACTGAACAACTCTTAATTACTGTAGTATCTAAGTTTTTGTTGAAGGCACTCACATATCATTTTAATCCCTAGGAAGAATGGGTAGATTTATGACCATAGCAGGTATTTTTTAATTAAATGAACACATCCGTGTCCGGGATGTAAGATAGAATCATCCCCTGGTGTTTTATGGCTAAGATAGAGTGTCAGACATGAAAGGGGGTGGGGGACACATGCAGAAGTTCACAAAGAGAGCACTGTAAATGCTATGTATCTTCAAAAAGAATATAATAGCCTGTGTTTCAGTTGATGATGGCAGGGTGTAGATAAGAACCATAGAAGAGTCAAGGTTTCAGTCATGTGAGAAGCACTGTGGGCTGGAAGTCAAGGTTGCAGTTGAGTGAGAAGCACCAGGGGCTGGAAGTCAAGGTTGCAGTCGAGTGAGAAGCACCGTGGGCTGGAAGTCCTATCCTTTGAAGAACTTCTCAGAACACATCCATCAGCAAATTTGTGCTTTCTACAGTTCTTCACTAACACCTGTGGTTATGGGTCCGCTGTGGCGTGTGGTGATTGATTGATGGTGGTGGCTCCAGGCCTGTATTTCATCTGGTAATTATATCCACGCATCTCTTTAATAGTCAGAAGCCATGCTTTGTTAGTAACCAAGGCACGTGCCTGTGCTATCCTCTAATTAGTCCACGATGTTCCTGTCCCATATTCCCATTGGCCCTGCTTTGCTACGATTTGTAGAATTGCACCCAACTTTCTCCTTGTCAGGATCAAACTCTTCTGGTCAGAATTAGAAGCAGTTCTATCTGCAAAACGGTCTTAATTTTTACGGTAAATTTGCTTATTTTCTATGTATGGTTTGGTCACCTATAAAATACGTTCTTTGAATACTTCAGAACTCTATTTAGGATTTGTCTATTATCAAGTAATTTTAGTAGTTGGTCATCCTTAAAATCTTTGTCATTTTTTAATAGTTTTAATATTTTATAAATGTATCTCTCAAATGCACTTCTTTTATTGCCTGAGGTTATATCTTGAGGTGTGTGTTATTTAGAAGTTTATGTTTAGAATAATCTGGCATTATAATGACCCTAATATTCATTATGTTCCCTACTTCTTGCCTGTGAGAGGTGCTGAAATCGCAAAGATCTGAGATGCAGGTTTGAGAATGCTGCCTTTCAGGGGTATCATTATCATTGTTGTCATCATCATCATCATCATTATTAGCTGTGCTGAGATGCTTTCCTCAGCCTTTCCTGTAGTTTTACTGTTTGATCATGACAACTGACATCCTTTGTAGTCTTTGTCATTTAGGAGTGTTAGGAGATATTTTTCTGATCAATTTGTTCATAAATATTTTCATATGCTTTAAGAATTATTGATTTTATGTGTACTGTGTATCTGAACGTGTATATATATTGTACTTACAGAGACCAAAATGGGGCATTAGATCCCTCCCCCTGGAACTGGAGTTGCAAGTGGTTGTAAGTCATCCTGTGGGTGACAGGAAATAAATCCTAGTCTTCCGGAATGGCCGCACAGATTGGTGAATCGTCTTCCCAGGGTCTTTCATATACTCATGTATTTGGGGAATGGAGTAGTCTTTTGCTGAATTATGCATTTATTTTCCAGAACTAAATGAGTTTCTTTAGAGAGGTCTCTTTTCAGTGGGACCGCATGAGGCCAGACTTTGCTGGTTCCCAGACAAGGACCCTGTTAGGTTTGGCTTTGATCTTTGAGACAGTGTTTCACTTTGTAGCCAGGGCTGGCCTCAGACTCACACCAATGTCCCTGCTTCAGCCTCCCAAGTGCTGGGTTTGCAAGTGTGCCACCAGCAATCTCAGATGGGGCCTTTCCAACACTTCCGTCTCCGTCTGTAGAACAGGAAGGTGGAACAAAAGACCCAGTCTGGTCACTGCTTCTGTTCCTTTCACCTTCCACTGAAAATAGCTCCTGCAGCTGGGCGCTGAGTCCACTCGGCCTTTGTGAAGGGCTCTACAACAGCTGTGGCGGGGCCCTGGCATTTTCATCAAGGAAGCCCCTGGAAATGATCGTGAGACCGTGATACGGAGTCAGTCTCGAAAAGCACAGAAAGGCCAGCCAACTGCCTGTGGCTTCTGGGACGCAGCCCATCTCTGACTCGGCACTAGTGACCTCATTTCCTCTAAGCGGGGTAGATGCAGAGACTATTCCTAACACTCTCGGGATCCACACCCTTCCCCTGAGCAAACCCCAAATGCGTCTCAGCTTTAGGTCAGGACTCCCGGGAGAGTGAGCACCATATTGGTGCCTTTTGGGCTAAATTCTGGATTGCTGAACCTTGGTCACCGCCCCTTTACTCCTACGTTTGAAGGAAGTACAGCAAGTGCTCTCTTGGATGAGCAGTGAGGCATAACGGTGGTCTTCCTCCCCAGACATTATCCCTGCTTTACCCCATTTCTTTTATACCTAACCCAACTGGGCAAGGCTAGACGCTTGCTTTATTTTCCTCTAAACCCTTTCTACAACCCAAGGACTATGTATGTATTTGTAAAGTTAGATTCTTAAACATGCCCTCTGCAATAAACTTCTGTACTTTCCCTAAGAAATACAGAGCCAAGAAGTGGGAACCTCTTAGAACCTCTTGCACTAGCTCTTCCTAAAGAAGCAGATGGGATCCCCAGCCGCCCAGAGACCCGAAGGCTAGACTGGCAGCTTGCCATGTTTATGTTGGGCAGATTTTAATTGTGTATGGCTCTGTTCTGAATATTGGCCTTTGTCTTTGATTCAGAAGAACCCTGGAATGTACCGCCAAAGCCATCTTTAGTCTGCGTCCAGGCAGAGTGGCTCTGATAGAGTAAAGGAGCAGACTTTGAGGGAAGTCCCATCATGGCGCTTCTGTCTGGCAGTGTCTCTACGTAACTCGCCACATGCCCTTCAGATGAACTACTATAGCACAAATTCTAATTGGTATTACTAATAAAAACCCAGAGGCAGATATAGGGGTTAATGTTGAAGATCAGAGAAGCAGAGCAGCCAGCCACCAGTTCCTTTACTTCTGCCAATGCTCAGAGCGAAGAAGAGACCCTGGCCTCAGACTGTATCTCCAGACTCCATCATCTCCACCAAACTTCAGACTGCCTGAGTTCCCGTCTCCGTCCACTTTACACTCCTCTCTCTGCCCAGTCATGTCGCTCCCGTCTCTAACTCCCTAGTGCTGGAATTAAAGGCACTTTTATCCATCCAGGTGCTGGGATCACCTTTGTGTGAGTTCTGTTCCTCTTTTAGACAGATTCAATCTTGTGTAGCCCAGGGTGGCCTTGAACTAACAGAGACCCCTCTGCCTTTCTCCTGAGTCCTGAATTAAAGGGGTGCGCCACCACTCCCTGGCCTCTAGTAACTTAACTGTGCACTCTGCTCTTCAGACAAGCTTTATTTGTTAAAACACACACAGAATATCACTACAGCTCACCCCTTCCATTCCGCACGTGGTGTCATGTGTTTACATTAAGAGGAAGAAGAGTTTCTCTCTGCTGTCACCTGAATTTAATTGGGTCCTTCCAGAGTGACTTGTACACACGGGCAGTGGTGACCCGAGGCCAGGGCCTGGCCTCTCCTTTCCCAGAGCAGTATGCACTTTACTTCTCAGAAGGCATATCCTACCCCGTATTAATTTTATCTCCTGGTACCGGTGTGCTAGAGTGTTGGGAGAGCTTGACTGCATGCAGAGGCTTAAGTGGTTTTGCCAGCTTTTTATAAAAGACAAGTGGGGAGGTCTGATCACCTGAGAATACGGTGAGGGGGGAGGGGCTGGTTTTGTTTGTTTTGTGTTCTTTTAGGAATGTTCTTTATAGCTTGTTTGCAGTAAGTCAGAGCTAATTAGCTGACAAAGGAAATGACGGAAATAGTAAAAGCCGCATATAAGAGTGTCTATGCCAGGCTCACCACAGAGCCATAAATTCCAACTCCAAACCTCCAGTTCTGCTTTGTAATGTCCAGTCGGCATCAGAAGACAGAGAAGCATCATTGCTTCCCTGGTCTCTCGAGCTCAGGCTCTCCTAAAGCTCCCTGTGTAGTCCAGGCTGTCCTTGGTGACCTTCATCACCAAGGTGAAGCCCCTCTCTTCGTAACACAACACCCAGCTCCCTTCACAGGCTCTTGAGTTATCAGAGTTACGTTCTAATGATTGCTTGTTCAACCCCCAAATTAAATTGTCCAGCTCAGCAAAAGCTCCATTACCCACTTAACATGTTGAGCCTGTTCCCACATCCTTGTTCATGATCTAAAACCTGAGCTCTCAAGGCTGGTGAAATGGCCCAGATTCTGTGAGCATCTGCCGCTCAGCCCAAAAGACAGTTCACATCTCAGCACCCACGTCACGTGGCTCATAGATGCTTTAACTCCAGCTTCAAGGGACCAGCATGTAAGGATTGCAACATGCTTTTCAGGACAATGGACAGTAGTGTGTGTGTGTGTGTGTGTGTGTAAGACTCATCTGTGTACACTCTAACAGACCCATGAATAAAATCTTTCAAAAAAAATTGAGAACTAAACTTTCACTTGTGGGAAGTGGGCTCCTTTGTCGTGTAACATTTAAGTTTCCCGTAGCACAGACTGAAAGCGGCAGCAGTAAGCACAGAATCTGGAAACCTACCGTCCAGAGGAACACAGAAGCCAAGCCAGGTCTAGGTACTCTCTCTGGTCCAGGGTCGTTGGGACTTGGTGCCCTTTCTGTGTGGAATTCTGTGTGCTCATTCTGATCATAGCACCACACTGTATCGTTCATGCTACAGAGTGCCAGTGCAGGCTGCAGTTTTTGAAGGTGGGGTAAGGAAAAACGCAAGACCAGAAATGGGGAAGATGCCCCCAGAAGGCCCTTTCTTGAGCTCCAGTGGCTTTTCCTTCCCTTGGGCTTGACACAAGTTACCAGGGAAGAGGAGCCTCAGTTGAGAAAAGGCCTCCATTAGATTTTCTGTAGGCAAGTCGGGGGGGGGGGTGCGTTTTTTTCATTGGTGATTGATGTGGGGAGGCCCAGATCACTGTTGGGGATGCTGCCCCTGGGTGAGTGGGCCTGGATTGTATAAGAAAGCAGGCTGGGCAATGAACCACGAGGAGCTCCTCCATGGCCTCTGCCTGAGTTCCTTTCCTGACCTCCCTCCATGAGGGCCTACAACTGTAAGCAAAGAAACCTTTTTCTCCACAGGTTGCTTTTGGCCATGGTGTTTATCATACAAACTAAGACATAGAGTGACCCCAAGGATGTGTGTGTTTTTCCTGGAATTTCCCTTAAAGCCTGTTGATGAAGAAGATGAGGCCTTCTGCCAAGACTTAGCAAGTTTTACCATAAGCCCTGTTTTTATTTCTACTTTTTCAGTATCATCCACGTTTAGCTTGGAGTGAGAGCGAGCCTCCTTTACTTGCGCTGGGCGGATGGAGGGGTTATTGTTCCCTCCATTTACAGGGCCAGCTGGGAGGCAGCGGTGATCCCGAGAGGGACCACCGAGAAGGCGCTCACCTCTTCCTTCCTTCCCTTGGCAGCAGAAGTCTGTTTAAGATGTACCAGGGCAGAAGTCTGTCTAAGATGTACCGGGTGGCTGGTCTAGTTTACAGTGATCAGATTTCCATGGTCGGGTACACACTATAAAATCCCTGAAGATGAAGAATATTTCAGAGGGGAAAATCTCTTCACAGTAACCTTTCATTCAAGTCAGCGGTGCTTTATGGGTGCAGTTTTGGGCATTAAGTAAGTAGAATTCCCTAACCAAGTATGCACCGAGCGTGTGTTGGTCCAAGGCTGCCCAGCCTCATTACTGGTACTGGAAATGCAGGAGTGAGTGGGCAGAGGTCACCCAGGCTTCAGGTGGCTGTGCACTGCAAGGCTCGCTTGGTACCACACAGTACAGGTTGAATTAAAAACCTTTGTTTTGTTAGAAGCTGGGGCAGGAGGGAGTCTCATACTGTTTTTCTGTATAGCCACTGACATTTCCAGATTTTTTTTTAAAGGCAATGTTTCTTTCCATGGTGTATTTAGTAAGCTGAATTTTCTTTAAATGCTTCTAGTGTGGTTTCAGGGACCCTTTTACGTGTTAATTTCTGAAACATACTGAGTACTCTGTGGAAGGAAGATGATTGCATTGTTTAGTAGCTGTATCTGCCAGGGTTTTTGGCACCTTGGCAGGCTGTTGCACTTGGGTAATGCAACGTAAAGAACCCCTGTGCATTTATAACAAAATAGACCCTGTGCCAAGGCCCCCAGCCATGACTGAAGCCCTTATCTGAGAAGGCTGCACCATGCTGAGGTTGTAGGCTGGGCTTGGGTGTCACACCTGGTGCTAGTCTCAGCTCTTCTACTAGGGGCAAGTCATAACCTCTCTAAGCCTCAATTGTCCTGTTCATACAGTTGCCAGGAGAATACAGACATGGCTTAGGGGTAGGCTCGTGAGACAGCACACCCTGGGAAGCTCTGTCCAGCTCCTCAGACACTCAGGAAAGCCATACCTAGCTACTCAGACACTCCTGGGACTCGGTGTCCAGCTCCTTGGGTCCTCAAGGGACCACATCCTCACCCAGTCCAAGTGGTGGTATCCAGATCATTGAGCCAGAGACACTGGGAAGCAGTAGTCAGCTTTCTTCTCTATAAGTTTTAAATCCATGGCCTTACTTTTTGGTTTTGTTGGAATTGCCATTGGCAGAGCGAGAGCTGTTGGAACCAGACCTCTCGTCAGGAGCCATGTTCTTGACACTGGGCGTACTACCTGCCAAGACCATGTCTACTGCGGGCCTCTCTGTCCTGGCCAAGCATACTGCCGAGCCCGTGAAGTTGAACAAGATTATGTGCTGATGTGTGTAGACTCTAGAGTGGAGAAGTGAGTGTTTTCATTCCCCGCGGGCTCTGGTGGTTTGGGATAGAAGGGCCAACTGCTCAGATGTGAGGAACTCAGTTTAGATGGTTCGAGAACAGAGACGCTGAGAACAGAGAAGCTTTTACCCCGAGACATCTTAAAATGAAACAACAGGCTCTCAGTTGTGGCCAGCGCAGTTTAGACTCCCTGTGCCCGCTTACCCGCTTGTCATTTGCTCCCAGCGAACATCTGTAGCCCATCTGGAACACGGCATCTTTCTGTACTGTCATCCTCAGATGTGGACTGTGAGTGTCCTGGTGAAGGGGACAGACCCACACCCTCCGAAGTTCGAGATGAAGGCAGCCGGCACCGACTCGGGTCAAACCGCTGCTCAGACTGTTGAATCTTTCAGTCTGATTTATTCTAAGCATGTATTTTATGCGATACTAATTTCCCCGGTTGACTCAAAGTCCCTATCAACACGGTTTACCGTAAGGTCACAGATACGTTCCCACAGAGGGCTCTGCATCTGACCTTCAGCTTTGCATACAATGTGGACTCTCACGTCAGACTTACTTATCTAAAAATAGAAAACAATCTTTTGAATAGAGAAACGACTCAGAGCAGGCATGGCCATCGTGATGAAGTACCAGGGAGCCCCCGTTAAAGCAGCTAGACATGCTGTAGACAAAGTTGATTGTTTTTCAACTCCGGTGAAGAGAAACAAGAGAAAAGAAAGGTGGCTGTCTTCATCCCGAAATGTCAGAGCTTCACACTGCAGACCACACAGAGGGAGATCCAGGTCTTCATGTTTATCAGCCCTTTGTGGATGGCTAAGAAAACGTCCAGGATCTTAGAGCTGTGCATGGGTGGTGTGTGTGTGTGTGTGTGTGTGTGTGTGTGTGTGTGTGTGTTAGCTAGCATCTGGCCTTAAGTCAAAATATGGTATTGTATCAGCATCCAGAGCTTCTCAGTGTCTCTCTGGCCTTGGAGCCTCTGAAGAACCTATCTCATCAAAAACGACTCTCCTTGATATACAACAGCCAAACTCAAATGTATTTAAATGTCCTTTTAAGAAGCGGGAATTTTGTTTAAGCGTGGAGTACTATGGAGAATGCAAACCTGGTCTCTTACCTACTCAGCTTCAGTTTTCCAGGCTGTGATGGGGGAGGTCAGACCGAGCAGTTAAATTCTATCACTGTGCAATCCCAGGAGCAGTCAACCACTGTTCTCCGTGGACTTGCAGTTTGTGTGATTGTCTGTTTAGGGTCTAAAAGAACGGTTTCAGAAGGAATAAGATCATTCCTTGGCTAATTTTTCAAAATTTGTTTAATACAGAACAGACATGGAATGTAAAGTTTTAAAAGTCAGGGAAATAAAATAATGAAAACTAATAAATGAATAAATAGTCAGGGAAACATTACCTGATCTATAGGCATTCAGTGGCATCTTCTCCTGGTTAGTTTTTAGTCAACTTGGTGCAAGCTAGAGGCATTTGGGAAAGGGAACTCAGGGTTGAGAAAATGGCTGCATCAGATTGGCCTGTGGGCAAGCCTTTGGGGCATTTTCTTACTGATTGTGGGAAGGGGCCCAGCCCACTGGGTGCAGTGTCCTGGGCAGGTGATCCTGGATGGCATAAGAACAAGGGTTGAGCCAACCGTGAGAACAGGGAGCAAAGTTCCTCCATGGCCTCTGCTTCAGCTCCTGCATCCAGGTTTCTGACTTGCGTTCCTGCCCTGACTTTCCTGATGACAGGCTGTGACCTGAAGGAGTAAAGTGAAATCAATCCTTTCTTCCCCAAGGTGATTTTGGTCATGGTGTTTTATGGCAGCAATAGAAAACCTAAGACACTTCTCAGTGTTCATTATCCTCAAAGACTAAGTAGTAATATTTAAAAGGAACATTTTATAAACATTTAGGAATAAGCCCAACCAAGAAAGTGAAAAGCCTCACCAAGAAAATGAAAAGCCTCTACAATGAAAAGTTTAAGACCTTGAAAACAGAATTTGAAGAAGATACTAGACCGTTGAAACACCTTCCGTGCTCCTGGGTTGGAAGAATTAATATCATAAAATTAATATCATAAAATAATACATTACCAAAAGTAATGTATGTATTCAGTAAATTCCCTCTGAAAGTCCAATAGAATTATTTACAAAACTAGGGGGAAAAGTCTTAAAAGTTATATAGAAGCACAAAAGATCATGAATAGCAAGAGAAGTGCCAAGCAGAAAGAATACCGCTAAGTAGACCACAGTCCATGTCTTCAAGCTGTACTACAGAGCCATAGTGATGACGACAGCTTGACACACAGTAGGGGAGCACGGGATCAGCGAATAAACACAGCTGTGCCTACCTTCACACACCAGAACACGTGGGGTGGGGTGGGGTAGCTTATTTAACAAGCGGTGTTGACAAAGATGGACCTCAAATTGTAGATGAAGATGGATACATAACTCTCATTGCGCACAAAAATTATTTCAAGTTAGATCAAAGACCTTAATTTCAATCCTGAAATGCTGAATCAGCCAGAAGAAAGCATAGGAAGAACACTTGAAGTCAGAAATCGCCCAAGAATTGACAGGTATGGGAACATAGACTTACAAGCTCCTACAGAAAACTATCAGAAGTGAGAATAAATGCCCTCCAGAGGAGGAGAAAACGCTTCCCAGTCAGGCTGCAGTTAGGTGTAGTGTCTGGAATATAGAAATAGCTGCAAAACAGGCAAACAGAGAATCCGGCCGATTGATAATGGACTGGCGAAATGGGCAGAGCTCTCCAAAGAAGGAACACAAACGACCAGCAAGTATTTAAGTGCTCAGCATCCTAACCCATCAGAGAGATGCAAGTTAGAACTACTTTGCTCTTTTCTCTCCTAGTCGGAGGGTCCATCTCGTGGTTGGTGGAGGTTTCACAGAAACTCCTGACCACATGGCCTGGCTACATCACACCTGGACACCCATCCTAAGGCCTCTGTCCCCCATGAGATGTTTGCACACCCCTGTTCATCCCCACTCTGTTCACGGCAGCCAGAAAGTAGGGTCAACCTAGATGTCTGTTGACAGATGGATAATAAAAAAAACATGTATATCCACAATGGAATTTTATTTAGCCATAAAGAAAAGTGAAATCTGCAGGATACATGGATTGGTCTGGAAATTATTATATGAAGCAAAGTAACGCAGACTGAGAAAGAAAAGTACCACATGTTCTCTGTCGTGCACTCCTCCGGACAGTTAATGTTCAAATGTGGGAGTCTTTGGGACCGTGGGGTAGGCAGTGAAACCAGACCAGGGACCACAGATTGGGGAGAAAGATGCTGTCTGTGCAGAAGGGGGGTGGTAATGAAACATACGTGACGTGGGCATGGGGGTAGCCAAGGGTGAAAGGTCACAGACGGATCAACACAGTGGGAACTTTGCTGCTGTCGAAAGAAGAGAATGAGGACACGGTTCCCTCATGCTAGGGACTGGTGACCTGGTATACTCACTCTGGGAAGCAGTTTGGTCACACCTGTTACTACCTGAGTGACCAGCTTGTGTGCCGTAGGAATTCCACATACAGACTCTGTCCAGAATGGTCTGGACCTCTCATCTGAATGGCATACGCTTGGATTTTAAATTTCCTTATTGCTCCAAATACAACTAAACAGCGTGTGTGTGTGTGTGTGTGTGTGTGTGTGTGTGTGTGTGTGTGTGAGTGTGAGTGTATGTGTGTACATGTGAGTGTGTGTGCACGTGCACATGCCCTGCTTATACTAAAATGTCTTTCTAGCATCCCCCTTGTGGATGAAGCTGGACCTCCTGTCTTGGAATTTAGGATACATCAGCCGTTTCCCTGTAGATGCCTCTGCCCTTACTGGGCTCGTGCACAGATCAGTTCATCGTCCTCAGAAATCTCGACAAATGTCCGACATTTCCAGACTTATTTCTAGAAGCCGAGGATACGGTCATTTGCAAGGCAGACCGTGTCTCTGCTCAGCTGGGACTGAACCTAATGGTTCTCTTATTCATGATCCTGTGGGTGGGAGGAGTGTTTGTTTTCGCAGCTGTCCAGAGGCATCAGACAACAGAGGAGAAGGGAAAGCGTTGAGAGGGAAAAGGTGAGCCAGAACTCTGCTGTTCATTCATGAAAACCTCAGAATCCCAGAATTGAAGGGAGTCTCGTCCAGCCCAGTCCTCCTATACAACTGTTTTGCTAAATTACATTTTTTGTCAGTTGATTCTTGGATCCTTTGAAAGCTTTGTCTTCTAGTTTTTAGTCACCCTGAATTTCAGTGGATTATTAAATACAGTTGAGTAGAGACTCTCACTTGGATTTAGGGGTGCCAGTGGGGAGAATATGGCAGGTTTATGTTTAAAATAGAGCCCCACAGCCCTCTCCCGAAGGCTCCCATTGTGTAAAGTGCGGGCATCAGCTTCTCACTGTTAGCGTATCTTTCTGCTCCGTTAGCAGCGTTATCCCCATCATCCAGAAAGTCATCATACCCATAACTGTCTTTGCTGAACCTGGTCTTTTACTACTGCATTAGTTTATGTTGATCTACTAAAATAACCCTAAGTTAAAGATTGATTTTATGCTTACTTATGTGTGTGTTTGTGTCTGTGTGGCACGGGCATGCGCATGTGGGTACTCTGAGTCCAGGGAGGGCATCAGGTCTCCAGGAGCTGGGGTTACAGGCAGTTGTGAGCCTCTCTGTGTGAGTCCTGGGGACCAAACTCTTGGCCTCTGCAAGAGCAATGCCTGCTCTTGACCCTGACTGGTGAGCTTTCTCTCCGACCCGTGACGCTTGACTAAATTCAGGGTGTCACCTCATTCAGCTTCCCTCCTGACTCCAAGCCTGATGTGACTGATTTTCTTTCTGTCCTTTGCATCTGTGATTTTGATAGGATCTTTACGGTGTTTGATCTGTTTTTTAAAAAAACAGCATGTTTGTACTCACATTTTATAAAATCATCCTGAGCGTCTGCACACCACTTCTCCAGTAACTGCAGGTCACAGTCAGCTGTGAGAGTGTGAGGTCACTCTCAGATAACAGGCCAGCAACCGTGACTGCACAGGCAGACGTCGGGAGTCCCACTGGGCTTCGAGTCCTCTCACACAGAAAGCCCCCCTGAAGGGTCTCGCTGGCATTGGATTAACTTTCCCCCAACTCAAGTTTCTCTCTCTCTCCTCTTTGTAAACCCATCAACAGCTCGATCAGGTCACCCGCCAGCGCAGTCTGTCCAGCCTGGAGCTCTTCCTGTCTTGCGCCCAGAAGCAGCTGAATGCTCTCATAGCTACAGAGCCTGCTGACGTGGAGTAAAGACGCTGGCCACCGTCCCTGCCATCACACCTGCCTCCTCTGACGCTGTTCCTCGCCTGCACCCAGAAGCAGTGGCGTGCTCTAGCTGCCATGGAGCCTGTTGGCATTGAATAAAAGGAACGCGACAGGCTACCTTCCCTGGCCTTGTGTCCATCACTGGACTGCTAATAGATGCTGTCACTTAGAAAGAGGCTCTTGTTTTCTGTTTAAGCAGTTGATTTCCAGGTCAAGGGCGAGCCAGAGCAGTATCTAGAACCATCTATTCTTATTCTCTGTTATTTTATTACAAGTAGCAGTGGAAGAATATGTATGACCTAAAGTCATGGGAAAGTGGCGTGCTATGCAGAGTTCATGGAGGGAACAGTACAGCTTCAGGTGGCCTGGTGACAGTTTTGGTGATCTGTGTAACCGCACGTCTACTTGTTTCTCAGCAGCAGAGTGGGTGGAAACACTGACATGGTCGTCGTTGTAACAAACCTGACCACTTCTCTAGAGGTCAATCTGTGGGTTTTCATTGATTTATCATATCAAAAATAAACAACACTAGCTGGCCAGGCTTGGAGTAGCTGCCCCAGTTAAATGGGGGTACCGTGGCACAGGCTCGCTTCCTGCCCTTCCTCAGGGGCTCTGAGAATCATGTGTCATAATCTATTCTCTAGAAAGAACATAACTTGGACTTCTAGACATGTATGGGAATTTAATCAAAATCAGACATAAGGGGTCATCAGGGTGTTCTTAATCCATGAGCGGTGCTCTCCAGTATCAATCGTGAGCAGTTTGTGCCCTGGGACTGGCAGCAGGGACCTGTGCAGATGTCGCGCTCAGCGGCTCTGGGCTTCTCTGGGATTCCTCAGTGTAATAAAAGAAGCTCCCAAAACTCTCTTTGTTGTCATGTTTTCTTTTTCTCATTAGTCTTCCTCCCTCGAGTCAGGGTTTTGCTGTGAGTCCTGCTTTAAAAATCAGAGCCATCCTCCTGCCTCTGTTTGCTGAGTGTTGGGGAAAGCATGGCCCCGCTATGTAGGCTGCAATCTAGCAATTCATTACACATGTTTATTTTTCAAATTTCTGCACCATCAATGTGTTTTGTGAAAACTCCCCCTTAAATAGTGACGGTATTTTCCAAGAATTTTATGACTCCTCAATTATCATAGAAACTTAGATAAAGTTCAGAGTAAGCAAGCCATGGGCCTGACTTGCTACACATGAACGCAGAAGGGGAGCACTGAGACTACAAAGAAGCCAGTAAGTCTGGGGCCAGCATTTAAGGTCACTTGGCTTTGCCACCACAGATCACTCAGGTGGGCCTGCCAGCCCTAGGTTAATGTGGGGTGTTGGTCACTGCCGCTAAGGTCCAGAGAGGGCAGCAGTGTCAGGCATGGGTCTAGGCGCGTGTCTGCTCCTCCCCGACCACCAAAGGATACACTCTCCTCTTCCTTCTTGGGTGTCCAGCTTCGTTTTCTATACAGAGTAAGTGCTCTCTGGAATAACGTGGAATCAGATCTGTCAGCCCACGAGTGTGCAGGACACCCGCCAGGTCCCGTGCAATTCCACTTGGATTGCTGTGGTCCCTTTTCCACGGGGATGTCCCTAAAGATGGCTGGCACTCCACTTGTGACATCCGGTGTGTGTAGTTGACGCTGGATTAACTGATAGTGCTCAGTGACATTTAAGTTGTATTTCCAATTAAATGCATTGTGGTTTTGGCTCTGTTTATCTAAAGAGCCTGGACCACCTCTGGTTGCATGCACCAGGAAAATTAGATGATCAAACACTTCTTACAGCAAAGGTACAAATCCAGCCTTGAGGTGTGAGTCCCACCTAGTCTCAGCTCCTCAGCTGGTCTCCTGGCCCCTTCACACCTTTGAGTTCAGGTGAATGAAGGAGTGAACGGTTGTAGCCGATCAGCGAGGCCTTTTGACAGGTGAAATTGTTTAAGTTACAGGTGTAACACTATTGCACTTCAGCGGAAAAGGACCCCTAACCCCTGTAGCACGAATCCTAATTGGTCTTAATAAT
Source organism: Alexandromys fortis (assembly GCF_014885135.2). NCBI lineage: Eukaryota > Metazoa > Chordata > Mammalia > Rodentia > Cricetidae > Alexandromys > Alexandromys fortis. Next base: position 3,731,708 of record NW_026068032.1, read on the forward strand.
AAAAACCCAGAGTCAGGTATAGCGGGTGAAAGCTGAGCGATCAAGAAGCGGAGCAGCCAGCAACTACAGAATTCTTACCTCTACAAATGCTCAGATTGAAGGGGCAGTCCTGTCTCTACTAATCCTCAGACTGAATGCTGTCTATGAAACCTCAGACAGAATCCTCGGACTGCTTTATATTCCTCTCCACCCCCCCCCAAGCTATATCCCTTCCCGTCTCCACCTCCCTAGTGTTAGAATTAAAGACATGTGACTCCCCAGGGCTGAGATTAAAGGTGTGAGCCACCATCGCCTGGCTCTGTTTCTCTTTGAGACTAAATCAACCTTTTGTATAGCCCAAGGTGTCCTTGAACTCACAGAGATCCCTCTGTCTTGATAGTGCTGGGATTAAAGGTGTGAGCCCCCACTGCCTGGCCTCTATGGTTAGCTAGTGGCTTAGCTCTGCACTCTGATCTTCAGGCGAGCTTTGTTAGATTACTATAGCCCCCATCTTTGTAGGCTCTGCTTACATGAGGTCAGTAACCCTGGCTAGGGTTATATTTATTACAGGAACAGAGTCAGTTTCTCACATGGGATTCGACCTCTGGCCATTTAACACGGGGCTCTGCTCTTCCGTTATAGGCCATGCTCCCTCCAAAGGCAGAACCTCAGGTGCGTATCCTGGCTTGTCTTAGTATTCTAAGTTGGACTTTTAGACACACAGCCTATCCCACTAAAGGCTCAGTTTCCACATTTATGATTAAAAAATATGATTTTTAGACTGTGTGAAACATTGCTGGTACTCTGTGTATGAGGCTTGCCGATATGGCCATCAATAATATACCCATATAAAACAGGGGTGACAGCCTTGCTGGTGCAGCCTTCAGTGCACAGGGATAATACACTCCCACAAAACACGGGGACAGCCACAGGCATGCAGTCCACAAAACACGGGGACAGCCACAGGCATGCAGTCCACAAAACACGGGTGACGGCCACAGGCAGATAGTCCACAAAACATAAATGATGGCCACAGGCAAGCAATTCATAAAACACAGGGTTACGGCCACAGACAAACAGTCCACAAAACAAAGGGTGATGGCCACAGGCATGCAGTCTACAAAACACGGGTGATGGCCACAGGCATGCAGTCCACAAAACACGGGTGACGACTATAGGCACATGGTCAACTACTAACTCCTTGATTGAGGGACCTGCAGGTAAAGACCTGACCCTTACTGGGACTCTTGTGAAAAGTTAGTTGGTAGGTCACCTACTGTACCCTTGAGAGGCAGCTATTTCCCTTCCAAGGTCAGCTTGCTTGTTCACTATGTTCTGAGTCTTGGACGCTACAATAGAACCCAGGTGTTCCTGAACTGTTCAGGTCCCCTTTCCTTTTAAGCTAGACAGAGCCCATGTGAGTTACTTGCACCAAAGAAGCATCCATGAAGGCTGTCCAGAGAGCCCAGCAGTAGCCCCTGCTACCCAGCACCTGGTTTGTCTCCACATGCACATGCTAGTCGGCACTAGGAGGAAAACACTCAGATTTTTTTTTGTAAGAAATGTTGAATACATAGTTGAACCAGTCTCTCATCTGACAAAACTGAGAAAGTCGCAGACACCTGAGACTTGTAGACAGTGCCCTGCTTAGACATTTGCTGTCAGTTCAGAACTGGTGGTTGAAAGTCCAGTCCCTTAGCTAAGTGCTGACTCATGTTAGAAGTCCAAGGAGCTGACTCAGCAATTGGCCTGGTGTTAGAGTGCAGAGTCAGGTGTCCATAATAACTTCTTATGAATGTTTTTAGATAGTTTTACAATTAAACTGGATTAAATTAGAAAATGCTGTGTTTAAACAGTAAAAACAAAAGCACTGTTCACTGAAAATCCAAGAGTTTTATATAATAAATTCCAAGGGAGGAAGCATATGTATAATCCTGAGAGGTATTTTTGAAACCAAGGGAAGAAGAAAGAGCTGGGTCAAAGCTCTCATAACCAGTAAACTACTCTGTTGTGTCCTGAAGGCAGCTGATAACCCAGAACACCAGTGCACCAAGCACCCACGGGCCATGGACCAAACTGCCAGCACTTCAGGCCCTTTACCTTAGCAACAGCGCCAGCATCACAGACCTCTTAGCAACAACAGCATCACAGGCTACCTAGGAACAGCCCTAGCACCTCAGGTCCTTTACCTTAGCATCAGTGCCAGCATCCCAGGCCCCTTAGCAACAGCGGCAGCTGTGTATCAGTGTAAATTAATGCAGACAGATTGTAAATAATATATACACAGCTTTAATGTGGAAATTAGACTTACAGATCCAAGGTTCCCGCAGAGCACAGGAAACAGGAAGGGCCGCGCAGGCTTCGGTGAGCCCAATTTATAAGTAAACACTCGCCTGAGGCAAGCCCGCCCCAAGGGGCTGGCTTAACCCTACATCTCCCCCTTTTGTCTAAATAAGACAGAACTATACCAAATACAACTATAAACAATAACAAATAATAAATATAACAAACAATATTGAGAACAAAAGTTTTGCTAGATATTCTATTTCAAGGGGTCTGAATAATGTAGAGAGTAATTACAATTATATAATCTTCAACTCCATCAAAGATCTGAGAAGGGAATAAATATTAGTTAAGAAATGAGAGATATCCAAAATGTGCCACAAATGACAGAGACAACTGACTACCTGGGCAATCACCCAAAGTCTCGTTTGCAATGTTGAGTCAGCCAAATTTGGCTAAGGCATAACATAACTGACATACCATTATCAAATGTAACGAACTTTCTTAAATTATCCTACCATGTCTTGGCAGGATAAGACAATCCTGTTTCATATCTTAGTCAGTAGTTGAGGTATGGGCTTTTCTTAACCCAAAGGCCAGTTCTGCCAAGAAGACAAGCTCCCAGTGGAGTGTCTTTGGTGCTCAACGTTCTCTTGGGAGTAGAGTGGCATTGCCAGGAATAATTGTATCTCGTTGGCACAGAATTCTAGGTTAGATTAAAGGCCATTTTCTACAGCTCTTTAAAGAGGCTAAAGATTATACTATCTATACTAAATATAACCTCTCTGTATCTAGAAGACCTGATTAACCTAAAAATAAACATGACAAACATATAATTCTCAATACCTATCTAACTTGAAGACTAAGAGAATAAACAACTGTGCAATATATGAAGACAACGATCTTCACCTGTAAACAATGTCATTACATATCAAATGTAAACAATGTTATTACATAAATAGTATCAGAGGTAGAAATGTACATTGTGATATGGTAGATATATCAATACAATATAAGCATACTCATACAAAAATAGAGGTAGGAACACTCACATTCAATATTCAATATATCAATATACAAGAAACAGTACCAATGTAATTTTCTAAAAACAGTAAATCACAAATACCAATCATCCCATCAAACCAGTTAATCCCCCCCGTTTTGTCCCCTAATTCCATAAAATATCTCCCCATCCCCTCAACCCTAAACCAACCAATAAAAGATGTCCCTAACCCTGAGGGAAAACTCTGTTGGGAAAGGGGACATCATCCTCTTAAGATTGCTTCTAGCTGACATGGGGGTGACGTTCTTCTTAGGGGCTCCTGTGAAAGCAAATGATGGTAAAATTCCCAAATTAACCTTTGACCTAAGAAAATTATAACTAGTATCTGAGCGTTTTGAGAAGGTCCGGCCAGAGTGTTGTCAAAAATGTGCACCATTCAAAATTGTCTCGTGCAGTTGGTACCAAAAAACAGGTGTAAAATTAGCGCTTAAAAAATAATATTCATGATGTCATAAAAACCAGATTGAGTTGATGTTGTGGGGCCCCATCTTCATCCTGAAATCTTCAAAGATTACTGTAGGAAAATTTGTTGCTTGTTATGGGGAGTTTAAACATTAACAACAAGAACATATACTGACATATAAAGAAAGACACAGATATGAGGAAAGGCAAAGAAAGTTTATCAAGTATATAATTATCCTTATTCTGTCCCATTTCATGGCTCCTGATCTGAGACAGAAACTCTGAGATATCTCTTATCAACAGGCTTGGAATTGAAGAGGGACTGAGCCATAGTCCAACTCCAAAACCAGCTCTACATATTTATAAAGAAGTGTTCAATAAAACATATATATATATAATCAATACTTACAGAATGTATAGAATTTTATTGTTGATCCTTAGTGGGCCGTAACTAGTTTCCATCCATCAGTAATTAAATATTCAGGGTCCCTTAAATTCTTTGAAGATCAGTATTTTCCTGTGGAGATAAAAAAAAAAAAGAACCCTGCCCCCAACCTACCTGAATTCCTTACCATCAGTATGCTCGCCATCCTTGTGAATGAATTGTTATTTATCTTTTCCAAATGGCTTCTCTTCTTTATACCGAACCTTTATTAATTTTGACAGTACCCACAATTTTTCCTCACCTGTGGAGATAAGAGCAAAACCCCTTCCCCAAAGCAGCACATCTCCTGGCTTCCATTGTGAGGTCAGCACATCCTTGAAATAAACTGGTTGATTTAGTTCAGTAGACTTTTGTTGAAATAGGTACAGCGGAGCTGCATCCCCAGCACCCTGGCCGCCTGAGGCTCATGCCCGAAATAACAACACACAAATTGTATTCTTTTAAACACTGCTTGCCCATTATATGTAGCCTCTTCTTGGCTAACTCTCGCACCTGGACTAGCCCATTTCTAATAATGTGTGTAAGCACCCCAAGGTGCGCTTACCGGAAAGATTCTAGCCCTACGTCCATCCTGAGTTGGAGCTTCATCGCGTGTGTCTCTGAGAGCAGAGCTATCTCACATCTGTCTGAGGAGTCTTACCTCACTTCCTCTTCCTCCTGTTTACTCCTCCCACCTATGTTTTAACCTATCAGGGCAAGCAGTTTCTTTATTTAATTAACCAATGAAATCAACAGATTGATATATGACACTCCCACATCACTTCCCCCTTTTCTGTTTAAACAAAAAAAGAAGGCTTTAACTTTAACGGAGCAAAATCACATATAACAAAACAGTTATCAAGTAAAAATTACAATAATCTTTATAACTAAGGAAAACTATAACTATCTATACATTCTTTAACTTCATCAAAGACTCCAGAAGGATATAATATTACCTAAGCAAACGAGAAATAAGAAAACTCTCAAACTCTAGAAATGACAGAGATATCTCGCTGCCTGGACAGTCACCCAAAGTTTCTCTGTACCATTAGGGCATCCATCTTCGGCCTACAGGCCCATAGTTTCCAGCAGACATTTCCACAAAGCAGGAAATTTCAAAGGCAGTCACTATCTGCTTGTCCTGAAGAATGTCTTGCAGACTCTTTCATGAATCAGGAACCCCAAAAGGTCATCTCACCTTTAGGCAAGTTCAGCA
>NW_026068032.1:3739737-3827237 GCF_014885135.2 Alexandromys fortis
TTAAAGGCCCCAAAATCTTTTTGCATTCCACATTTGCATTTTCATAAGCCAAAGACTCAATCATTATACGTCTTGCTTCTGGGTCAGATATCCCTATTTGCACAGCCTTAGTTAGTCTTTGTAAAAAGTCACTAAAGGGTTCTCTCTGACCCTGTTTAACTCTGACAAATGATTCCATTCTCTGTCCTGGGTCTTGTAACCTGTCCCAAGCCCTTAAGGCTGCTGTAGTACACATGGAGAGTGTGTTTTCATCCAAATTAGCTTGTTCCTGAGGGTCAGAAAAGAGTCCTTCACCTAGAATTTTATCTAGGGAAAGGTCACTTCCCTTCACCTTTTCTTGCTGTTCTAAAAGTCTAGCCTCTTGCCTGAATAAGCAGTTCCATATCAATTGCAGTCTCAAGGACCGCAGAGCTCAGCTGAAACCAGTCGGAGGGAGTTGGTCTGCTTGTTGTGGCCCAGGATTTTAGCATCTCTTTAACAAAAGAGGCATGCATCCCAAAAGTAATGACAGCCTGTTTAATTTCTGTGAGATCATTCATACGGACAGGCTCCCATGTATCTTCCTTGATGACCGTAGGTTTCTGGAACCAATCACCTCCTCTGTTGTTATTACTGGAAAGGCAGGTAGAGTTGTAGGTAGAGCCTTGTGGAAATTGTCCCAGAGGGATTTACCCACAGATGTAGTTAAAATTTGCCTTTCTACCCTTTGCTCTTCTTCATCAGAATTTAGAAATTCCTCAATCTTTTCAATTCTATTCACCATTGCCTTCTGCAATGTCTGTATCTCCTGTCCAGAATTATGTTCCAAAGCCTTCATTGAGGATTCTAAAGTATGAAGTTTGTCCATTAGAGATAAATTCTCATCTTTGGACATAATTTTTATGGCATAAACTGTGCCTTCTTGTATTGACAATCTTTCCGCCAATCTGTCATAAGCTTTAGACAAAATTCGATTGTCACATTCAGCAGTTTTGATTCTCTCAGTTAATATTTCAGTTCCTACAGAAAGGGACTGCTGAAATTTACGATCCAAATCAGCTGTTCCTTCTTTCATAGTAATGAATTTCTTTTTAACATTAGCCACTAATGTTTCAGTTCCTTTTCTAAATTTTGCTCAGTTAGCCAAGTCATGTTAAACAAAGATCTGTTCTCTTCCTGTAGAACTTCAAACTGATTCTTGAGAAGATTATTGTCATTCTCAATAGTTTTTAGACGTTCAACCTCTGCCTTAAGAATCCTGGATTCATCTCTTAAAGACTCCATCATATTTCTATTGTCAAACCACATAGTACCAAGGAAAACTACTAATCCCAGAAAGATCCATAGATGTGGGGTGCCAGACACCTCTTGTAAAATCTCCCACATGACACACTCAAAAAGACTGTTAAAGTTCTGAATAGTAATGTTCTCCGACGTTTTATTTATAAAAGAAAAAAAATTTACCTGCACTGACTGTTTCCTGCCAGTGGTGGCAAAAGAGTCCACTTGAGTCCACTTGGAGAGCCGGCTGAAACAACTCAAAACCAAAATTTACTGTTCTGCCTGAGGAGTTAGAATGGTTGCGGAAGGGGTCACTTTGAATCAGACCAAATCTGCCGCTGTGGCGGCTTGTGCTGCAAAACCGCAGGGACTTGAGCTTCCGGGTTCTGCTCCAAATGCCAAGGCAGGCAGGGAGGGTTAATTGCTCTAGCGAGCAGGCGGAGTAGAATGGGCGTGTATGGAGTGTGCACTCGGCACTGGGACCCGAGTCAGAGTCACGAACTAAAATACGGCACCCGGGAGCGTGCTGTGTTAGCTAGCAGGCTAAGCGCTTGAAAGTGCACTTCCTGAGCTCCTGTAGCCTAATCTTGCTTGCAAACGCGAGCTTGCGCCCCCTGCCGGGGTGGGGGCTAGATTGCCCAACAATGGACACCAAATGTGTATCGGCATAAATTAATGCAGACAGATTGTAAATAATATATACACAGCTTTAATGTGGAAATTAGACTTACAGATCCAAGGTTCCCGCAGAACACAGGAAACAGGAAGGGCCGCGTGGGCTTCCGCGTGCCCAATTTATAAGTAAAGGCTCGCCCGAGGCAAGCCCGCCCCAAGGGGCTGGCTTAACCCTACAGCCAGCACCTCAGACCCTTTACCTTAGCAACAGCCCCAGCATCACAGGCCTCTTAACAACAGCAACAGCATCACAGGCTCCCTAGCAATAACAACAACATCCCAGGCCCCTTAGCAACAGCGCCAGCACCTCAGGCCCTTTACCTTAGCAACAACATCAGCACCACAGACCTCTTAACAGCAACAGCATAACAGGATCCCTAGCAACAGCAACAACATCATAGGTACCTTAGCAAGAGCCCCAGTACCTCAGGTCCTTTACCTTAGCAACAATGCCAGTGATGGAGGTGGGTCTTGTATCTATCTGTTGCGTTCATTGGTTAATTAATAAAGAAACTACTTGGCCTTTAATAGGACAGAAAATTAGGTAGGCGGAGTAGAAAGACAGAATGCTGGGAGAAAGAAAGCTGAGTCAGGCAGTCGCCATGATTCTCCCACTCCAGACAGACGCAGGTTAAGATCTTTCCTGGTAAGCCACCTTGTGGTGTTACACAGATTATTAGAAATGGGTTATATCAATATGTAAGAGCTAGCCAATAAGAGGCTGGAACTAATGGGCCAGGCAGTGTTTAAAAGAATACAGTTTCCGTGTAATTATTTCGGGTAAAGCTAGCCGGGTAGCAGAACACAGCTGCCCGACTCCTATCAACCATCATGCCAGCATCCTAGGCCCCTTAGCACTGGTGTCAGCATCACAGGCTCCCTAGCAACAGCTACACCATCCTAGGCCCTTTAGCAACTGTGACAGCACCTCAGGCTTCTTAGTAACAGTGCAGCACCTCGGGCCCCTTAGCAGCAGTGTCAGCATCATGGGCACCTTAGCAACAGCGCTGGCATCACAGACTCCTTAGCAACAGCATCACGAGCTCTTTACCTTAGCAATATCACCAACGTCGGGCAGGGAGGAGAAGCAGTTTGTGAGAGCTCACAGCTAAGATGAAAGCCAGACAAACTACAACTGTGTTTCATTTTAAAGCAAACACATTTTCACACCTCCCCTAGTGTTAGAATTAAAGACATGTGACTCCCCAGGGCTGAGATTAAAGGTGTGAGCCACCATCGCCTGGCTCTGTTTCTCTTTGAGACTAAATCAACCTTTTGTATAGCCCAAGGTGTCCTTGAACTCACAGAGATCCCTCTGTCTTGATAGTACTGGGATTAAAGGTGTGAGCCCCCACTGCCTGGCCTCTGTGGTTAGCTAGTGGCTTAGCTCTGCACTCTGATCTTCAGGCGAGCTTTGTTAGATTACTATAGCCCCCATCTTTGTAGGCTCTGCTTCCATGAGGTCAGTAACTCTGGCTAGGGTTATATTATTAGAGGAGCAGACTTGGACCCTAACAAAGGCCTATTTGACCTCAGTCTTTGGTCTTTGTGCACAGAGGGAAAGCAGCTGACTCCCAGTGCTCTAAATGGTTCCCTCCCCAGTAGCCTGCCTGCCATCGTTACTACTGAATGTGTCACGTGAATTACCCAAATAATTAAATTATTCTGAATAAATGTGGTTGTTGCTATAGTTCAGAAGTTGTATCCTTTCTGTGTTGTCTTCCCCCTGAAGAGAGAGCCTGTATCAGGTGTGTGTGTCCATAGGTGTGTATGCAGGTTGCATGAAGGCCAATGGAGGACATCGCATGTCCAGCCTGAGCACTTTCCTCCTTATTTCCTTTAGATAGGGTCTCTCTCTCTCTCTCTCTCTCTCTCTCTCTCTCTCTCTCTCTCTCTCTCGACTTAGAGATGGGCTGGCAGCCATCCTGCCCACACACATGCACACACATGCACACACACGCACACATGTGTACACACATGCACACACATACTGCTCCCCCCCCACACCACTGGAGTTATAAGTGCATTTGAGGACATACCTGACTTGTACGTAGGTACCAGGGATTTGAAATCCTCTTCACACCTACATACCAAGTGCTCATGTGTGCCGTCTGTCTCCAGTCCCTACACCAGTTTCTGTGTTTCCTCCACCAAGCATTTCACAGTGACTGTTTCTAGCGACCTCAATGTATAGTGACTTAATAACACTCCACCTTCAGAACGACTAATCAGTTAATAGTCAGCTCATAGATCCCGACTACCAATGGATAGGATTCAGCTAAAATCCCTGTATTCCATAAGAACCTGTAGCCAGCCTATGGTAGCTCACAGCCTGTGGTAAGTCACCAGGGCCTGGAAATTCCAAAGCAAGATTTTCACTCCCACTGTTGTTCAGTGGCTAAAAGTTCACAAGGTGGTGTGAGAGAATTGTCTGTATTCTGTCAATCATGTTTTAAATAAACACTGATTGGCCAGGCAGAAAGTATAGGCGGGTCAACCAGACAGGAAGTAGAGGCAGGGCAATGAGAACAGGAGAATTCTGGGAAGAAGGAAGATTTTTCCTGAGTCCTGTCCAGAAACTGAAGAAGCAGGATGTGACCTGACCTGACCTGCCGAGAAAGGTACTGAGCTATGTGGCTAACATAGACAAGAATAATAGGTTAATATAAGTTATAAGAGCTAATATGAAGCCTGAGCTAATGGGCCAATAAGTTTATAACCTAATGTAGACTCTCTGTGTGATTTTCTCTGGGACTAAATGGCTGGGGGACCGGGTGGGACAGAAACCCCAACAAGTCGGCCCTGGTGTTACAACAAGGTTGTCAGAAACACAAGTGGGACAGACTGTATGGGAACTTCTATGTGAAATAGTTTTGGGGTGTGGAGTACCAGGCTGTAAGAGCCAGGGAGCATCTCCCTTTGAGAGACTGGGCTGGGTGTTCCCCTGGAAGCAAGGAGGTGGAGGAGCCGTGGCGGAAGGTCTTCTCATCCAGGACTAGCAGGTGTGAGTGGGAAGGGGTGGGTCAGGTCAGATTAGGGTAGATATACCTGTGCTGCTAAGACAGAGGCTGAGTATAGACGGGAGCCTGCCTGAATCCAGCTGCATCCCCAGATGGGATGCAGGCTGGCCTTGTATGGGGAATACACAGAAAGCAAGAAGCACACTCATTCAGAAGGTAGGAAAATCTGACTCAGTGCTGGCGAACATTCAGTTGTTGGAAGTCTGGAAGCTGACTTAGAAATATTAATAATACAGCCACAGAATGTACAAATTGCTGACTTTAACACAGCTTACTGAGGCAGATTCTAGAAAATTCTTTGTGGCAAGATATGCATGTGATGAATGTTGAATTTTTGCCCATTTGATCGAGGTATTGTTTTCTAAACATGTTAGTAACTCCAGCCGTGGGGACAGCACTGAACTTTTTAAGCTGTTTTCACTGTAGTATTTTTTGGTGTTTATTTCCCAAAAAATATAAATGTTGAAAATCTACAAAAATGAAGGCTACTTTGTTACTAAATTAGTAAATTCATAGTTATTAGTGTATACTGTTCGTCCTGATGTTCCTACAGGATGTCTGATGCAAGCAACTGAAGGAGAGAGGTGTTTCTTTTGATTCGGTGTTCCAGGGTACGGCATGTCATGGTGGGGGAATCATAGCTAGGGGGATTGAGAGGCTGGGCACAGCATGTCCACAGCCAGGCAGCAGAGAGAGACACTGGGGCTCAGCTCATTCAGTCTGGACCCACAGCCCATGGAATACTGCTGCCCACAGTTACTGTGTGTCTCCCTCCCAGGCGTGCCCCAGGCTCCTGGCTGGTTCTGGTTCTTGTCAAGTTGACAGTATTAACTTTCACAGGGAGAGGGTTTTTAAAATTCATTACATATTGTAATGTTTTAGACAGGGTTTATGTTTAGTCATTTAAGAAGCTAAAATTGTCAACGTTTTTTAAGTTTCCTCTATGTTCTTACAAAGCAGAGGAAGGCGCGCTGTATATTAAGTTAGATCTGGAATATGCTACCAGCTGTAGAGAACAAGATGAACTCTGGGTATCAAATCTGCGATTTTAGGAAATGATCTACCTGCCTCTGCACAGCTCAGAGCACCTTGCCACCGAAGAGTTACGATCACTTCAATCTTCGTCTGTGCGAACCCTGTGCCCTGGTGCCAGGTCTCTACAGGAAGAGGGTTTGCTCTCAGGAATGTGCTTTATGCCTGTTGCAATTACAAGTACATTCTCAGCTGTACGTAAATATAGTCCACAGTGAAGCCTAAAAATCCCTCATCACCCATAGACAGTGCTGTGTGGACTCTAACCCCAAGTATCGCGCTGGTAGGCTCATCCATATCTTTCACACTTTTAAAGATCTATTTAAGGGTGTGTGTGCGTGCACACAGAGCTGGAAGAGATCACTCCCTTGGCTAGCTACAGCCTCCTCACAATTGCACGGCAAGGGCTCTTAGCCTCAGAGCTGTCCCCCAGCCTCATTCACCGCCATCCTTCCCATACTATGTTCTCAACTGACGCCATGCTAAAATGTTCTCCTTGTCATGGTGGCCACAAAATCTGTATCTGACTATGTTCTCTCTCCTTTTAATTCTGAGCCCTCTGTTTAACTGCCTGCTTCATATGGCCTGTGATGCTCATCATGTCCAGAGCAGGAATCTTCATCCCTGGGTTGAGTGCAGAAGCCCTGGCTCCCAAAGCCCTCAGCAAGCAAGGATCTGCCACCCATCCCAGTGTGCCACCAAAGAGAGGGGAAATGGTGACAAGCAATGAGAAGCAAACAAAGTGGATTTAACTAATATATTTTAGCAAGAGGCATGGATAAAGATGACCCCAAGTTGACGGTCAAGTATTGGCATGAGCTATAAACTTTAAAAAATGCGACAGAGGACAAGAGGTGGGTGTGTGGAATTAAACAGACGTTATGGTCTGGCCCAACACTGGTTCAGTTCTCTGCTGCAAAGTGGGCTGATAGACTGTTAATCCAATCACCATTATCTCAGAGCGAGGCGGTTTGGTCCTGCCATGGTCCTGCTTCTGGCTGCAGCCTTTCCAACACAGGGAACAGTCTGTCCTGTGAGGATGATCTTCTGGAATCCAAGGTGACAAAAGGTTTGGGATCATTAACTGTGTGCCATTCAGCCTTAAATGGCAAAGAGGAGTCGGGCAGGCTATTCATAGTGACTGTCATAGTTGTGTAGATCCAGCAGGAGTCTGGCCCAAAGAAGAAGAGACACAGACAGGTGAGAGAGAAGTCAGCTTCACCCTGCTCTTATTTCTGTGTTGGTTCAAGTGAGGAGTCACTGCTGTTCAGCAAAGCAGGGTCTAAGTACCTGCTGTGTGCTTCTGAGGGCTTTCTTAGTACTTAATCTCAATGGACAGAAAATCACCCATCCCCCAGACAACTTGTTTTCATCACTTCATAGTGCACGCACGCACACACACACACACACACACACACACACTTGGTTACATCATCACTCCATAGTGCACATGCACACACACACACACATGGTTACATCACACCATAGTACACACGCACATGCATGCACACAGACACACACACACACACTTGGTTACATCACTCCATAGTGCACATGCACACATACACACACACACTTGGTCACATCACTCCATAGTACACATGTGCACACACACACACGCACACACTTGGTTACATCACTCCATAGTGCACACACACACGGTTACATCACTCCATAGCGTAGCCTGAGTCCTATACTATCCCAGCCACCTCATTCCCCCTTCCTGTCCCAGACATGCATGGTCTCTATAGGCATTTGAAGAATGCAGGTGATTACTGTTCCACACTTGCCCCAAGAATCCCCTAAGTAGCATGATTGCCTGAGAGCTAAGCTAGCATCTCCAGAAAGATGTGTTTATTACTTCTTCATCGTGGACTGTTGGGTCATGAACAATGAAGAGTGTCGGTTGTTGATGGGGTCTTGACTCTAGGGTATGTATAATAATGACAGCATGTTGACCAACCATGACAAAACATCTGGGCAAATAAAATTGGTAAATGACCAGCTAAGAGTCCTACAAACCTCCAGTCGGTTAATGTGTGGTCTCTGTTGCTGGAGCATCCTGTCCCCTTCTCTTCTATGGGATACAACACTGAATCTGCCTCCTTTTTCTTCTCTGTATTCTTCCCCAGTGAGAGTTTCTCTCCCTTAAGGCTTACTGGCATTCAGAATTCAATGCCATTGGTACAATGCACTCACGCATAGATCTCTCAGAGATGACACAATGCCTCACAGGTTGGTTGTTTCCCTTGGAACAGGGAGAAGGTGAACTCTTGGGGGCCACCCTTTCATTGTCCTTACCCCTTACACAGTGGTGACTTGTACAGCATTGTCAATCTGGCCAGGGAATGCTCGGCAATTGGGCTGTGGGAGTTGAAGTGTTCAAACATGGTTGTGAAGGGTCTTTTTCCTTTTAAGTTTATATACATTTATGGGATATGATCACACCAACAGCGTCAGGATGGAGGTGTCCTTTCCTAGGGACACTCTGTCTCCCATAGCAATTCTTTGTTAGATTGTGTCTCCTCCTGCTACCAGTTTTTGTTTGATTTGACTCAGGGTCTTGCTGTGTTGCTCTGGTCATACTGGAGCAAAAAAGAGGATACAAAGTTCTCTCCAGATAATCCCTGGGGTGAGCAGTGTTTTAGCTGAGTCTCTGAAGTTGGAGGAATGTGTCTACACACACTCATATACACGAAGACAAAGGTAGGGAGGGAGGGGGCAGAGAAATTATAACTTTAATGAACACTTTGACTTACATGTAGAGTTTTTATGAATGCAAAATAATGTTTAATAAATTGTAACTATTCAAAATTATTCCACTTATGATCATTCCCTGCCATCTTGGTTTTTTAATAAATCATTTCAAGTTAAGGAAGCAGCCAAGTGACCATTTCAGCACTGATGGACTATTAATTTTTGACCAATTTTGCCTTATGGTTGACCTGTTCCTGATGGACAGTCTTCCGGGTAAGCCATAAATAAACTCCCTTGAAGATCACTGAAGACTAGACGCCACTAGTTTCTAAGTAAATGTTTTCTAATATCTGCTCCTGTGATTTGTTAATGTCTGTTAACACGTTCACAGTGCGTTCAGAATGGTGTTTTGCTGCAGCACACATGCAGACACCTAGAACTAGCATTCTGGGATTCTGAACTGTTTTCTTCCCTGAACGCTTATCTAGAAGGTGTTGGACTGTGCACCTCCGGCTGCAATGATCCCTGCTACGATGGTCTCTGCTTTGAGACCAGGTGTGTCCAACCTCACCAGACTCAACAAACATTTTTTCCTCTCTCTTCCTTCCCTGGCCGCTGGATTCCTCTCTGCCCCCAAGAGTGGTGACAAAGTCTAATCTGAAGTAGACCACAGTCAGATGCAGTCTGATTGAGGACTTGGACTCGTGTCAAACCAAAGCAGAGCGGGAGGGTGGAAACTGACTGTCTCGTAAATAGCAAAGCCACCCAGTGCGTGAACCTGAAAACATGTAACTAGCGGCAAGTCCCGTCTGCTATATTCCTCAATTCTGTCATGCTGCCTCTGCCAGCTGGTTTCACCAAGCGTGATTTGCAGTGTTATTTTATTGCAGGTTTCTTGACAATTTGAGCACGGTTCCGAATGTAATATTAAATCCTCTTCTGGCTCAGCCAGTTGCAAAATTGCACACTCTGTCTACACATCAACCCCAAGGTCTGGAGGGGAATTGCGGGCTTTGCCTACCCAGCACGTCCCAAAGTACTCATTCTGTCTACACATCAACTTCCAGGTCTGCAGGAGGGTGGCAGGCCTTGCCTACCCAGCTCGTCCCAAGGGTACTGCCTTGGAGACTTCTGGGCAGGTGGTACTTCATGGTCTCCTGAACACATCTAAGCAAGATTAACCATGATTAGAAACCATTTTACTCAGAGGCAAACGCGAAGCTTGACTTCAATTTCTTACTAATCCATAGGGCCTTTTTTTCTTGCTCAGGACATCCAGCAAGTTCCAATGGACAGAACCCTGAGCTTAATCCCGCTTCTGTGGGAGGAAACTGGAGATGATAAATGATCTTAGCAATTTAGGTCTAAATTCCTGCTGTCAGCTTTATATGTTAGGTACAGGTTTGGTCAGTTTTGTTTTTGTTTTTCAATCCGTGTGAGATCTAGTTTTGAAAAAGTCCAAAAGACTCAGCACTGTAAAAAAAAAAAAAAAAAAAAACAAAACATTAGAGAATCAACTCAGTTCTTAGCCTTTGTGTGGTGTGTGTGTGAGTGCATGTGTATGTATATGTGTATGATATGCATATATATTTGTGTGTGTTTATATTGTGTGTGTTTGTCATGTATGTATTTGGATGTATTGCCTGGGTCTGTATGTGTACATATGTGTGTGTAATGTGTGTGCATGTATATGTGTTCAGATGCATGTGGTGGCCAGATACTTTACTCGGGTGTCACGCCTTAGGTGCCGTCTACTTTATTTTTTATTATATAGTCTCAATTGCCTGGGGCTCACAGACTAGGCTACTCTAGGCAGCCAGCAAGTCCTAAGGATCTGTTTGTCTGTGCTTCCACAGTGCTGGGATTGCAAGCAATCCATGGGCTTCCTTGTGTGCATCCTGGGGATTGAACTCAGGTCCTTATGCTTATACAAGTCCTTTCCTGACTGAGCTGTCTCCTCTACCTTTTCACATGTCATTTGGGATGACCACAGAATACCTTAGACTGAACTTAGCTTTGGCCTAGAGAGTTTTCCCAATAGTTCCACAAGAAAAGAATGTAACTTTTACTTAATTAAAAATCATTCACTTCCTATGACTGAGGTTTGCATGTCCAGCTGTGGAATGGCATCTTCCTTAGAGCAATGTATCCACCACTCAGCACCAAAGTCTCCGTCTTCACAATTTCTGTTGATTCCAAAAGTCTTTATTCTGCAGTAATTTGTGGAAAACGGGATGGTTTAATATAGTATATATAGAGTATATAAATCTTATTTTAGAATAAATTCACATTGATGTTAAAGGTAACCAGTTAGGTAAAACTGAACCCAGACTTCAAGCTCCACCCTTACGATCAGCATCCAAGCCCTGCTCACTACATATACATATGTGATTTCTCCACCAGTTCATTTGTTCTGCTCTCTCACCATAAACAGGCTGTTGTCTGTTTAAATTTCCTTGGAAACCGATGAAGTTACAGTAGTAAGTGTAGACATAAGTTTCTGTCTCACCCAGTCACACAGCCATTCAGTCCCAAAGAAACACACAGAGGCTTATATTGATTATAAACTGTTTAGCCTTTTAGCTCAGGCTTATTACTAACTAGCTCTTACAATTTAAATTAACCCATAATTCTTATCTATGTTTAGCCATGTGGCTTGGTACCTTATCTCAGTAAGACATTCTCATCTTGCTTCCTCTGCATCTGACTGGTGATTGACTCTCTGTTTTTCCTCTTCTCAGGATCCTCCTAGTCTGATTGTCCCAACTATACTTCCTGCCTGGCTTCTGGCCAATCAGTATTTTATTAAACCAATATGAGTAACAAATCTTTACAGTGTACAAAAACACTATCCCACACAAGTAGGATTTCTCAAGTCTCATCACTGTGGTTCTCCCCTGCCTGTGAGACATACAGTAAGTAGACCCTGTCCCATTGCCATGGCAATTAGAGCCAACAGTCACAGGCACAGAAGTGATGAGCACCGTGCCCAAGTCAGAACACCCATCACTACCAGTCCCACCAGCCCCAAGCCCCTTCAGCATGTCAGCAGGAGTTTGGGTGTGGAAACTTTGGAGATCAAACCAACACAACAGGGTGCCACAGAGACAACGGTCTCCAACCAGCATTGCTGTGGAGCAGTGGCCATCGTAGTGCTAGTTCTTTGGGAATATCACTGTATGATTCATGGCCACATCAACCTCAGTGGTATTGTGTTGTGTGTGTCATGTCTGCAGGCACAGTACCCCATTTCAGGGATGAGAAATGATGAGTATGTGCCCCTCTGTTGTATCGTTGCCTAGAAACACTTACTCAGTTGTGTTGACCACCCTCCATGAGGAGAGTCTGCCGAAAGATTTTTACCTTATGGAAGATGATGTTTTGAAAGTAGAAGCAAGGTACACAAGATCACGCCCACAGTCCCAGCACTTGGGATTGAAGCAGGAGACTGAGGCCTGACCTGGCACCCTGGAATACAGAGTGAGACCTTGTCTAGAGGAAAAAGAGAAAGAGGAAGGAGTAGAGAGGGCAACAAGGAGGGCACAGGAAGAATGAAGAGGAGATAAGAAAAAAATGAAAAGAAAGATGAAAGTGGAGTGTGCACACACAAAAATACGATGTTACACATCGCCTGCTGGCGGTCTTTATAAATGTTATATACAAATGCTTTTTATTGCTGAAGCATGCATGGGCAGCCCATATATGGCAGTTCTGTTGAACTTGTCTATAGGTCTCTTCCTCAAGAGGGCGCCAGTTCTCATTACAGATGGTTGTGAGTCACCATGTGGTTGCTGGGAATTGAACTCAGGACCTTTGGAAGAGCAGGCTAGTGGGAGCTGGAATTCCAGCACCACGTAGGCATCTGCCGTTGCTCCTGTTACACTCTTCCGCACTGCGATGGTTTCTCACACACACTATCTCCGTCTACCCTGCATCCCTTCCCTGGAGAGGCTTGTGGTGTCCAGTTCCATTCCAGGAGAAGGAGACGTGAACACACACTTCCATCCACTTGCCCGCTTGTCCCCACAGCTTTGCATTATGAATATAAAAATTTCTCAGGACAGCAACCCTCTCTGCGAAACATTCATTTTAAAATGTCAAGGTTTTGAATCTCCAGATTACTTTTGGAATCGCCATCGTTACTTGAAGGAAGGTTTGGGGGTGTTGGCCAGTGTAAGTGTTGCAGCTATGAAGGGAAAACTTCCCAGTGGACATATTACAGCCCTGCTCCAACATGAAGGTTTCCCCCAAGTGCTGTGCTCTGAAGGGAAAGGTATTCTGGTAGTCAGGAGCCAAGGAATACCACAAAGTCACATGACACTGCACAACAGACATCACGCAGAGATATATTGGGTGGGACACGGAAGGGTGACTGCCTCTGCTTGGGAGAGAAGCAGCGGAGAACCGAGTAAAGACAGTGTTCATATAGGATTTCTTGAGAGCAGACCTTCCCAGGTGGAGATTTTCAGGATGCAGTTTGGTGGGATTTCAAGTCCAGAGCTTTTTACTCTGTAATGTGGGGGGCTGCGTCCAGCCATTAGGACATATTTTGTGGGTAGAACCTGGTGGTTGGAAGTCCTGAGGATGAGGCCTGGCCACTGGTGAGCCTTGAGCAGCTTACAGCTAGGGACCCCTGCAGCAGATTTTCCTGGGTGCTACCCATCCCTCAGCCTCCAAACCACAGTCTTCTGAGGAAGGCTTCCCTCCAAACGCTCTAGATGATTCTAACACAGTCTGAGCACTGTTCCCAGATACATATTTAGAGATCCTACCCGAACAATGGAGGGCATGTGTCTAAGGCTTCTCAGAGGTGACTGGGACTCTGTCAAAAGAACACATAAAGACTCTTTAACAATAATGTCATCACCACATCAAGAACCTGAAAGGAGAACTAAGCTTAGCTGGTAGCAGAAACCGGACAGAAGTGATAGAGAGAGAGTGGTGACGGGCTAAAAGCTGTTTCTGCCGTGTGGTTTGAAGAAGCACCAGACTTGGTTATACAAACAGGTTCATCATGAACCTAATGAACAAGGGGAGGATGGAGTGGCTGCGGAGGGGGAAAGGAACAGCCAGCGATTCTCTTGGGAGTACGTTTCCATCGATCTTGCACAGACCATGATTTTAGGACTTAGAATTACCCGAGAGTTTCAAGTGCTTTTGCCACCAGGAAAATGCTCAGGAGCGAGAGCGATGGTTGGAATTGATTTGATTTGATCATTCCCCAATGATAATATATATGGATTATATAAACATTCACAACTGTTGTTTTGTTGATCCAAAGTATCCCTTAACTTTAAAAACATAAAAAAAAAAAAACATGATAATGTTATAGGGGGGGAAATCAGCCAAATGAAACATCTATTTTGTGGTCCAAAAGTCAAGACACAATGTGGAAAGACAGCTTCAGGAACATAAAATCAAGATTCATCACTAAGAGTTTCGTGCTGAGGAAGACTGGACGTCAGGAAAAGCCAGGCAGATGTCCTGGGCAGCCCAGTGGGAACATAAAGGGCAGGACGAGCTTTGGAAACAGAAAACAACCTTTGCGCACGCTCCTTTAATCAGGAGTTAAGCAGTAATATCCTGTTTTGCAGTTAAATTTAAGTCACAGCTGTTCCTGAATTGCCAGAGGTCGGTGGGTTAGTCAGTGGCAGAACCACCCCGTCCTGGTCCTGGTGATAGACAGGGCTGCAAAGCCAATGCTCCTCTCCTCAATCACACCACCTTCTCTTTTGTTGTCAGATTTTCAGCTGCTGTCGTCCTTCCGAGGGTCCCCTCTCTCCCTAGGTCGGTCTGAATCAGAGCAGTGGGGCCCGGTGACCACATTCGGGTCTCTCTGCTGGTCTCACCGTGTGGTCTTCAGAATAAGCTTAAAATGCCGAGTTCCAGTCAGTGACGTGAGGATGCTTGGGTTTGCTCCTTGTATTTTCTCCCTCTGTTTCCAGAAGTCAAAGCTCTTTTACCCCAGAGGTAATGTCCCAGGTTGATGCAGCCCTCCAGAGGGGCATGGGGAGAGTCACAGGATCAGGTCGTATCAAGCAGGTAGCTGAAAGCAAGAGAAATCCGTACCCCTTGCCAGGCCATTTGGAGGCAATTTACAGGCGCAGCCGAGTGCGGTCTACATAAAAGTCAGAGTCTGATTTCCATGTGTCATCCGCGAGTTGCACAACCCTGCAGTTATTCATAGAAACAGAAATTGGGAAAAGGAGGCAGCCTGCAATCCATGGTGAGTATGGGGTCACTGGGGACGTGGCCAGCGCTGGATTCCAATGTGTTTTTATAGAAAATACACAGATGTGGAGGAAAGGTATCTTCCGCAGTACATGAAGAAAACAGGCACTTGTTGGTGGCTGCGGAGATGGCCCAGTCAGTAAAATGTTAGCCGTGAAAGCCCGAGGACCCGTGCTCAGATCCCCAGCCCCTGTGTGAAGAAGCCTAGACCAGCAGTATATGCATGTATGACAGGTAGCACTGGGGAGGTGGATACAGAGATCCTGGAGCTCACTGGTGGCCAGGCCACGCGCGTACACACACACACACACACACACACACACACACACACACACACACACACACGAGTCACAGACAGAGAGACAGACTGGGGTAGAAAGTGGCAAACATCCACAAGCATGGTAAGTGTGTGACCAGCAGCAACTCCTGAACACCAGGGGAAGCCATTTTCCGGCTTTGTCTCAGTGCCAAGCCTCTCCTTTCCAGTTACAGCCTCCCCTCCAGTACCTTTTGCAGCTGACTCCACAGGTGTCAGTGTCTCTCCGTTCCGCTGGGGCTATAGCCCTAAGCTATCAGCCTTAGAAGGCGGCTCTCTTCTCAGAAAGTTCTAGAACTGCCTTAGGACTTCCCCCCTGAATTGACCTAATTAAGTTCCTAGACAAATGTCTTTCCCTGCAGACATCCCAGCTGAATCCTTCCTCCTGCGTCTTCTGCAGATTGTGAGAGGCTGAGAAAAATGCACTTCCCTCCTGTGAACCAGTCAGTGCTGGATGCTGAAGGATGCACGGACTGTTCAGAGACGACAGGCATGCCACAATGGCCCATAAAAAATTCCCCAAGTTCTGATGATTGGGGAACAAGGTTTGAAAGAGCTGTGTTCAAAAATTGAAGTTGTTGTCATTTAAAGTAACACTAAGAAGGAACACATCTTCCCCACTTCTGTGGTTTTCCAAGGGGAATGTACACGCCGCCTTCCCTGGTCGCCCGGGAGGCAGCTGGATGGCTAATTTGCAAAGAATATGATTGAGATGAACAACTGTCCTTCCTTTGGGAGGGAGCTGCCATCCCTGTACCTCACTCTCCGTCTCTGGGGACAGATTCCCCCTCCAGGGGAGGTAGCCCTCATGTGGCTGGGCCACCTCAGACCACAAGTTCACTCTCTGGCCATTCGGCCTTTTGCCCTGCTCCTCCTGTGGCTTTTCTTCAAACTGTTAATCCCAGAGAAATGAGAAAGCATTTGTCAGCCCCTGTCCCTCCCAGAGTGAGTCCCACAGATGTAAATACTCCTGGGAGTGAGCACGGGACTGTACAGTGGGAGTGGAAAGTGCACAAGAAGTATCAATTGTTTCGCAGGGAGGGAGCAGAAGTGAGAGAACAGTCCTTCCTGGGAGGAGCTTGTCACAGGCCAGATGACAGAGCAGACAGCATGGTGCCACCATATGGAACACCAGAGGGAAGAAGCTAGCTGCGTACTAAGGTTTCAGCTGAGCTTTAAGGAAAGGGGATGCGAACATTCCACAAAGGGCAGTGTCGTATTAATGGAAAAGTAAGCACATGGGACGACTTCTATTGCAAATAAGTGTTGGTAATTACATCCTGTATGTAACTAAAACACTATCATCACACTGGAAAATGTGGAGCCTGCTGGAGCTGCCCAGGGACGGTCAGGAGCATGCAACCTCAGCTGCGCCCTCTCTGCCCAGACAGCAGCATCACCATGCTCACACGGGACCCAGAAAAATCCTGCCAGTCAAAGCATGACAATTAACAGGGATCTTCTGGAAGTCGATGCAAAACTCTGTTGTGACCTCCATAACAGGCACGCTTAACAAAGGCTGACAGAGGGAAAGTCATTCAGGTCCATAGGGGAGCTAGCTTTCTTAGCCCCTGGACAGGCCTGGTAGAAGCAGGGAACCAGCCTTAGTCTGGGGTTTTACCTTGCTATAATTTATTATTTATTTTATTGTCGTGTGTCTCTGTGTGGGGAGGAAGTGCCTGTGTATGTTCAGAAACCAGAGGTCATCCACAGGACTCTGCACCTTGTATTTTGAGACAGGGTCTCTCCCTGGCCTGGAGCTCCCTGACTCAGCTAGGCTGCCTGGCCAACAGCCCCGCAGACCCTCCTGACTCTGCCTGAATAGCGCTGGGATTCTGAGAGCACTACCACAGCCGGGTAATGTTTTATGTGGACTCTGCGGGTCACACTCAGCTCCTCATGCTTATGCCACAAGCATTTTACCAACAGAGCCAATCCCCAGCCTCACAGCTTCACCTCAGCACCACTAGTTCATGTTAGTAAAAAACAGTAACTTGGTCTCTGTCCCCTCAGCGTTATAACATGTGTGCCAGCCCGGTAATCCGCCCCCCCCCCCAATCTGCTCTGTGCCATGCTGAGCCAGCCTCCTGCTCTAGCTCCAGGTCCCTGTGACACTTGTCAGGCACCCACCCTGCAGTTGGCACGAGTGCTCTTTGGTCCTCCAACACAGACGTGAAGGCTAACACAGACCTCACAGTTGGAGATGCCACGGAACCCTGTGTGCTTTATCATTTAATCCTCAGGTCACAGGTCACCCATTCTCAGCACAGCGGGAAGAGCTGGGAAGAGCCTTTGAGAGCACCTCTGGTGCTCTCCTCTCCTCACTCCCCTCCTCCCTCCCCTTCTCCCTCCCCTCCTCCCTCCCCTCCTCCCTCCCCTTCTCCCTCCCCTCCTCCCTCCCCTCCTCCTTTTCCTCCTCTTTTCTTTCTCCCTTTCCTCCTCCCTCCCCTCCTCCTTTTCCTCCTCTCTTCCTTTCTCCCTTTCCTCCTCCCTTCCCCCTTCCCTCCTCCCTCCTCCCTTCCCTCCTCCCTTCCAGAGTTCTTGGGACCCGTAGTTCTCAGCCTGGGGCCTTTGCAATGATGTAGTATTTCTTTTAATGATTTATCCACTCACTTCATCACACGGGTGTGTGGGCACAGCAGGGGTTAACCTTGCCCTGCTGAGCTCTGGCTGGGATAACTAGAGGCAGATGGAAGGAACCCCACTTTCAACTAAACCACACTCATTAATTACTGAGACAGTTTGCAGCTACAGTGGATGTAACATGACATCCTGAAGACGGGAGACCCGCTTCCCTTGACCCCTGGGGTGTTTTATTTTTCTTTTAAGAATGTCAGCAGATTTTAACTGCATATTTCACATAAATATCCAAAATTTCTGATTCTCTTAAAAATATTTAAAAAAAAAAACCACTGCCCTAGTAACATGACATGAGCTCATCACTGGATTGTCCTAGTGCAGGTCCCTCATTGAGTTGGGTACTCTGCCATGAGGAATCTGACTGTGTGTCCGTCTGTGTGCATGCGTGTGTGTGTGCATGCGTGCATGTGTGTGAGCATGTGTATGTGGGCATGTGTGTGCATGTGTGTGCACGTGAGTGTGTGTGCATGTGTGGTGTGTGTGCATGTGTGGTGTGTGTGCGCATGTGTGTATGTGGGCGTGTGTGTGCTTGTGTGTGGGTGTGTGGGCACGTGAGTGTGTGTGTGCATGTGTGTGAGCATGTGTAGGTGTGCGTGTGTGTGTGCATGTATGTGTATGTGGGGGTGTGTGTGCTTGTGTATGCGTGTGTGTGCATGTGTGTGTGTGTGTGTGCATGTGTGGTGTGCATGCTAGTGGAGGCCAGAGGTCATTGTCGGGTGTCTCGCGTCCCCTCCATCACACTCTACCTTAGTTTGGGTTACAAGGTCTCGCACTGAACTTTGAACACATGCATGTGGCTACTTTGGCTGGCCAGCACATCTCAGGGACCCTCCTCTATCTGCTTCCCCAGCACTGGGATGGTAGCTGTGTGCTGCCGTGCTTGGCTTTCCCATAGGTGCTGGGGCTTCAGCTTAGATCCTCGTGTTTGCACAGAGAACCTTACTATTGGGGAACCCCACAGCCCTCTGATCTGTGTATATTAGGATGTCTTTCTGTGTTCTTAACTCATACTCCCAAGATGGCACTAGAACCTTTATCCCTGTTGAGACTACTAGATGTGGCATTGCTGATGATGTCCTCTGGAGCAGACGAGAAATCACAGGGACCCAACACTGTCCTGAAAGATACCTCAGTCATGACCCTTACAGTGGGGAAGACAGAATCCCCCCTCTCATTCTTCCCAGTGGCCCAGCTTGAATAAATGGTCACTCCCTGAGGTTGAAGCCACATCCCAAGCCTTGCACAGTATGCTTGTCACCCAGCCTGCTGTCTGTACAGCCTCTCTGCAGCCTGACCACAGCTCTCCTCGCTGTGTTCTGAACCATACAGCAGACTCTCACTTATAAAGAGGTGGCCACGGGAGAGGCAACCCTTCCTTCTCCCCTCAGCTAGAAGCATCTGCTGTGCCTCATTCTCGTGCCAGCATTTTGAAAAGGACACCCTCTTCCCAGCTGGTTTAAATCACCTCCATGCAGCATTCCCGAGTGGCATCCCCAATGCCCTGAACAGGATGCGCTTCCATACACACGAACTTATTTGAAGTCGTTTTTCATATCACAAATTCCCCAAATACGCAGTCTTTGCTCAGTAGTCAGATGGTATTATATTCACGCCAAGAATTTGTCTCATCATCTCCAACCTCATCCCTTTTGATGAAAAGAAAAAAAGCAGAGCTTGTGAGTGATTTCTCAGAAGTGCTTTCTTTTTATGATACAGATTCTAGGGGTTCAGACAGGACTTCATGAGACCACGCGGGAGGCCCCAAACTCACTCAGGGGTTAGCATTATCTCTGCTGCCTTCTCCACACAAGGCCCTAGCACATCCGTAGATCTCTCAACTCAGACCCGTGAAGCTCTCTCATGGGTTATATACATTATATGCAGTCTCGCTGGCTGATCAGATTTCTCTTCCCTTGGGTCCTGGGAATGGGAAGTTCCTAGCATGAAGGGCAAGTAGGAATAATGATGGCAACATAGCACTAAATGCAAAACTTGTATGTCATGAGGTGGGGAGATGACCCAGAGGGTAGAGTGCTGCTGTGCCAGCCAGAGGACCTGAGCTGGGGTCTCCGTCATCTACTCATTCACACGGGAGACTGCGGCCGCAGGCCTAGAGTCAAGGCTTATCTGATAACAACAACTTGGATGTGGTCCTGTGGTCATTCCAGGTTTGTCGCTGGCAGCTCCATGTTTGTGACCTCACACGTTGAGGCAAATACTTCTGAAGGGACAGACTAACTATGGTTACTGCTAGCAACCAGGTACTTGGTGCTTTAGATGACACTTGTCTCAGGGAGGCCCTGTGCCTGGATGATCAGATTGCCCTCTGATCCTAAGAACTGTTCCAGAGATGAGGGAGCAACATTCCCTTCTACAAATAAAGTTGCAAAGTGGATTTCAGCCCCTGTATCACCAAGTGCGTATCCCGAGGACAGTGGGAACATGAGCATGTACCATAATTGCAAACACTGTGATCTCATGACAAAACACAGAGGGAATGGCAAGCAGCAGAATGTGGCCTGTGAATAGCAGTGCCAAGTGGTGGAGGCTCCGTTCCTATCAGTCCTACTGAGAACATGAAAGTGGAACTCAGAACCCCAGACATGGCTAAAGAGCATTAAATGTTCCCTTGTTACAAAGACAAATTCTGTGCCCTGCTTGGGTCCATGGCATCCCTACAGAAGACTCCATTGTCAACTGAATGCCACTTGCTTGATGCTAGCCAATGAGATGGGAGTCATGCCCGTATAAGGGAGCACCCTGGGTCCTCTCTTAGCCCCCCATTTTCCCTCTGCCTGGGACATAGGGAGGAAGGCTCAGCACTGGGAACTGACCACCTCCCCTTGAGACAAGAGTTGCAAGGCTGTGGGAATGAGGGTGGCAAGCTCTGGGTCCTCACACTGGAGCTGGCCTCTCAACTCTACAGGACAGGAGCACACTGTGTGTCGGGAGGGGTCTCCTGTCTCTGAGCAGCAGTTATACGGTAGCCAGACTGTTTCCCAGCTCTTCTGTGTTTACTCTCATAGCTTGGTGTGAATCAAAAGAAATAATCTGCCTTCATAGGCTTGTAGGGCAGACCCTCGGCATCCCAGCGGTGATGCTGTCCTGTAGAGTTCCCTGGTCCTGTGGGATCACCAGTGCGGTCTTAAAGCTCTCTCACTTGTTAGGAATTCCCAGACGGGACCTCTGCCTGGCTCAGCTTCCCTGCCAGTGAGTGCACAGGGCTGGGTGCAGCCTTGGCAGCTCCCTCCACAGCAGCCTCCAACCATGTCAAGGCTCAGAGGCAGCTCAGCAATGAAGATAACCGGCATCATGGATCAATAAATCTTCAATGTTATCATCTTTGCTTAATAGTAAATTTAATACTAGTATTTAGGGGCTTATGTTTGGGATTTTGTATGTTTAAAACGAAGTTATTTACTACAAAGTATGTCTCGAGGTATTTTGTTTCTCCTCTGAAGCATGTGAGGGGTTGCAGGGTAGTGAGCCACGAGCTGAGACACGGCTCATGCCATCTTGGGTATATTTCCTTTTCAGGCTACCAAGGGGCTTTTATGAGATACATAAAAGAATACAGAAGCCTGCCTTTCTCTCAATCTTCTCTCACACATTCCCCTGCCTCTCCACATAAAGTAAGAGGGCCTTGGCACTTCAAACAACACTTAGATATTTCTGGTTGTGTCTCAGGCCTACTTAATGCCAGAGCTTCATCTCTGAAGCCATTTCTACGTTAGACAGGTCATATTATAAACAGAGTGGGAAGACAGGCAAGTGTCTTTCCTCGTCACTTATGCATAGCATGAACCATAGACACCGTGGAAATATGGACATGTGCTACGTGTGCATACTTGTCTTTTCTACCGTGTTTCTCTACACGTTCCCCCTCTTTCAACATCAGATGCTTTGCTGGAACACCTGGGTGTTCGTCCTCTGACCTCTCCACCCCCAGGTTAGTGTTCTTCACTAAACCCAGAGGCCCCTGTTGGCACGCATCCTTTTTATCAGTTACTAAGCTGCTGTGGTCTTTTTCTCACTGTCTGTCTTCGACAGTGCTGGGGTGCTCAATGCCTCCATGATGAGCGGCCATGATGAGTGCATGGGATGGTGGCGGGGAGGAAGCTACTTTTTTTTAAAATTAGTTCTTTTTTTTAAGATTTATTTATTTATTATGTTTACAACATTCTGCCTCCCTGTATGCCCGCACGCCAGAGAAGGATGCCAGATCTCAGTACAGATGGTTGTGAGCCACCATGTGGTTGCTGGGAATTGAACTCAGGACCTCTGGAAGAGCAGTCAGTGCTCTTAACCTCTAAGCCATTTCTCCAGCCCCCAGGAAGCTACTTTTTGATGATTAAGCTAATGTTACTTACAGTCATGTAAGGTGGTTGAGCAATCACATGACACAGAAGGAAAATAAGAAGTGTTAAGCCAATGACAAACTGCCACCCACCCACTTTGGTGAAGGTATTGCATTTGCCTCAGGAAGTTCGTAATCTACAGAGTGGCCAAGCCGCGTGGGGTGGCAAAGCTGCCAAGGGCTGTCATAAGGATAAATCAGGGATGATAATAGCGGTGCTCAGACGGGCCTTGGGAAAATCCAGGAAGCTTTCTGGAAAATGGGGTATTTAACTGAGATCTGAGTGGCAGTTGCCTGTGCAGGAAAACTGATGTGGGAGTGTCATATATCAATCTGTTGATTTCATTGGTTAAGTAATAAACCAACTGCTTGGCCTCATAGCTTAGAACATAGATGGGAGGAGTAAACAGAATAGAATTCTGGGCGGAAGAGGAAGTGAGGTCAGACTCTGCTCTGCTCCCGGAGAGACCCGACAGCTCTGCTGGAGCAGAGATGCCATGCTTAACTCTCCCAGGATGGACAGAGGCTAGAATCTTCCCGGTAAGCGCACCTTGGGGTGCTTACACGCATTATTAGAAATGGGCTAGTCCAGGTGCGAGAATTAGCCTGTAAGGGCTAGAGTTCATGGACCAAGCAGTTCTTAAATGAATACAGTTTGTGTGTTGTTATTTCGGGCATGAGCTAGCCAAGTGGCTGGGGTGTTGGGGACGCAGCCCCGCCAGTCTTATTTCAACAGAAAACAGAGGTAGAAATTCCAGGGAGGAGGAGATGCGACTCATCAGTCCACACACGTGTAGCCTGGGGCAGCAGTCGCAGTGAAATAAAATTCAAAGCTAGGAATAAAAGCAGGAGTCAAATAAAGCATCCAAAACGAAGGTCTCAGGGAGCAGTGTGAGAACAAGGCAAACAGAGCAGCCCTGATGTGTGGGGCTAGTTGGAAAGAAGGGAAGGGCATCCAGCAGCTGCAGTTCACTGAGGCGCTGGACGCTGACATCACCTTAATCCTCATGCAGATCTGTTCATGGCGTCACAGCTGAGAAACAGCAGAGGAAAAGGTAAGCCTAACAGTGTAACATGAAGGCCTGATTGTTGGAGTTTTTGTTCTGCCCAGTTCCCACAGCCGGTAAGCCCCAAAGAAAATCACCCAGAGGTCTCCATAAGTTATAAATCGATTGGCCCATTAGCTCAGGCTTTGTATTAGCTCTTATAAATTATATAGCCCATTATTCTTATCTGTGTTAGCCACATGACTCGGTACCTTTTTCAGTGGGGCAGGTCACATCTTGCTTCTTAGGTGGTTGAGACAGGATTGCGGAGAAAGCTTTCCTCTTCCCAGAATTCTCCTGTTCTCCTTGCCCCGCCTCTACTTCCTATCTGGTTGTCCTGCCTATACTTACTACTGTCCAATCAGCGTATATTTAAAACATTATTGACAGAATACAGAATTGTCCCATACCATAACAGGAGTCAAGCAAACCCAAGGGAGCAGACCTGGGATTCAAATTCAGGTCTAGTCCCAAACCTATGTTCTGTGTACTCACAGCAGTGACTATAGAATAAGATGTCACCTGAGAAAGGGTGGTTTTTAATGGACTGTGTGGAACACAAACAGCCTGAAGCTACCTGGAGGCAGGGTGAATGCTTGCATAAAACTTTCAGGGAGTGGGGTATGTTTGGGAAGACATATAGACAGACTTCCCAAGGGACAGAGAAGGTAGTCACAAGGCCAAAGTGCAGAGAAAAACAAATCGAATAAACCTCCCATGTAGAAGAAGTTAACCAGAATATGGTATAGAAACAACAGAAATGGGAAGACTTGAAGAGAAGGGTTCCAGGGGAGGTTCTGATGAAGAGAGGGTGGAGGCCTGTGGAGCACGCAATCTAACACAAAGCCAGACAGCTTCACTACTGGACACTCCATTTCCTTCATTTTCCTGTAAGATGAGTCACCACCTCCATCTCTGACCCACACAGGGACAAGAACAGGTCCAAACAACTAGAAGAAAAATGTTCAGAATGATGGACCTGCCGGGTACATAGAACACCCAGGATACATGGGAAAGTCCAAGAGTCCAAAAATGGAGTGGTCAAGTCTCTGGGAGAAACGGCCAGGGATGGCTGTAAACACTCTGCACACACATCGAAGGTTTCAGGGCCTCTGCCAGCCACTCGAGGAGAAGATACTCACATAAGGAATGAGAACTAGAGAGCACTCTCAGCCAAATCTGCATAGGGCAAGATGACCTCAGCTGCCACCAGTCTTGTGAAAAGAGCACGCTTCTAAC
Source organism: Alexandromys fortis (assembly GCF_014885135.2). Lineage (NCBI taxonomy): Eukaryota > Metazoa > Chordata > Mammalia > Rodentia > Cricetidae > Alexandromys > Alexandromys fortis. The sequence goes on from NW_026068032.1 coordinate 3,764,251, forward strand.
AGCTGCTCCGGGATTAAATGGGCAACCTTGGTCAGCAGGAACTTTTCTTCCCCTAATGATATCGAGGCAAAGAGAGCACACACCCCAGGTTGCTACTCTGCCTGACAGGGGTGCAACAGAGTGAGTTGAAGAATAGAAACAATGGAACCCCACCAACTCCCCAAACTGAGCATCCGGTGGAAGTTAGGAGATAAATCATGTTAGCAAACAAGACCTGATTTGAAAATGTAAACCTAAGCGTGAAAGTGATTCGGAATCTGCCCAGCCAGTCAAAGGTAAACACCAAAGGGTGGGAGAGGGGTTTCCCACTTTTCAGGCAACTTCGGGTTCGGTTCAAAGGCGATGACCTATCACAGGCTAACCCATGACATCCTGGCTTACTTCATTCATGCATCCTGAGATTTGCTCTCAGAACTGGAGGATGAACAAACTCCTCTGAATGGACACCTGCCAAGGTCGGAGGTCATCTGTTCAGGGTTTCTGTGTGTCCTGCTCAGCAAGGATGTCCAGGGGACTATTGGCACCCTGGGGCACAGCTTCAAAGGAAAAGAAAACAAAAGTGTGTGTGGCCGTGGGTGTGGGGTGTCTGAAAAACACAGATTCAAGTCATATGCCAACAGCATCAACAAACTTTTCTTCCTGTCTGTGTGTTCGGTGTGTCCTTCAAGTCTGTGTGAGCTGGCTGGAATATATTATGGGCTTGTTCCTTAGGGTGACAGGTTGGTGTGACCTTGCAGAGTTAGGGCCTCATGAGAGTCCCAGTCAGCTGCAGTAGGTACACCCTTAGAAGGGACTGTAGGACCACAGTCTCCTCCAAATACAGCCGCCCCTCCCCTATGCACTTCCATCTTTGACATGGTTCTCAAGGACCTAGCTCCTCAGATTCTGTGCTGTGTTATTTCGACTTTCTAAAAGCACCCCTTTTATTAAAAAAAATGCAGAAGCTGAATAACCTGCCCTTTTTTGAGTAGCATTAGGAGGTGTTCCATTCTAGCCATGAAAAGCTGGCCATGTTCCATCTCCAAGGACAGGATGTACAACAACATCTACAAAACAGATAAAAATATTGTGCTGTATATAAATAAAATATTTGCTACAGAAGCATTTCTAGGTTCTCGCTCAGAATACTCATAATACAGAACATATACCAAAATGGAAGCTTAAATTAACACAGTTTTGCCAAAGCTCAAACTGTTTGTGTCAGCTGTGGATGAACATAGTCTATGAAATTCATATTTAAACCATGAATAATGAAAAACAAAACAAAACATATAGGGTATTTGCCTACATACCTGTGGTTGGTGGGAAGAGTCACAGGTCACTGAGGAGACAAGAAACCAAAGCCTAAATAAACCTAAATATGGATAGATCATAGCCATGGAAGAGGACTTTCAACCTCAAAGAGCTTGTGATATTTGAATTAATAATGCAATGTTCCATTTGTAGCTGGTATAATACAGAAGGAAATCTTGATGACTCTCAAACTGTCCCATGTGTGTATCCTACACAGAGAAAAACTAACAAAGACTGGGGGCCAAATGCACCTACACGACAGTTGGGACCAAGGAGAGGTAACTGTGCAGCCCTATGCATGGTTATAGCATACCAGATCACATTCTAGCTTCCCTTCCTTTAAGAAAGTTTTTTAAAAGCTGGGTGGCAGTGGCACATGCCTTAAGTCCAGCACTTGGGAGGAAGAGGCAGGAGAATCTCTGAGTTCGAGGTCAGCCTAGTCTAAAGAGCTAGTTCCAGAACAGCCAGGGCTATACAGAAAACCCTGTCTCAACTCCTGCCTCCCCCAAAGAAGTTTTTCTCTAAAGAATCTTTGATTTTAATAGGGTCTTGTATAGTCTAGGATAGTCTCAAATTTACTACATGGCCAAAGATGACTTTGAATTCCCATTTCCCTGCCTTCCACCTCAAAAGTGCTAAGATTACAGGTGTACACCACCACACCCAGAAAGAACTTAATTTTGGACTTACGAAAAATATACATGTCAATTCAAATTAATGAAAAGTAAATAGCTATCAATCCTTTTAGTTAACACTTTTTCAATCCTTTAGGCCAGGACGGGTGCTGGGTGTGACAGATATATCTAGGAGGCTGTTTACATTCGAATGTTCATGCACAAAAGACCAGAACGCTATAAATCAATCGCTGAAGTGCATCCTGGCATATTATGCCTGTGGGTCTCCTGTGGGGTGTTGAAAAAGACATCTATGCAGAGGTGGCTGAGCTAAGGACCTGAGGACTGTCCTGTCTTGTCACCTAGGAGACCAGACCCAGTGCAGCTTGGGAGAGGTTGTCTAAATTAGGTTGATTAAGGTGGTAATACCCACCTTAGCTGCAGGTGGTACCATTTCATGGACTGGAGTTCCTAGCTAAATAAAAAGTATCAGCATTCATCTCTCAGCTTCCTGGCTGTGGACACAATGTAACCAGCTGTCTTGTGCTGCAGCTGCCATGGTTCCCACCAGCACAGGCTGCACCCTTGAACCTTGAGTCAAAAAAAAAAAATCTTTCCTTCCATTGCTTTTCTCAAGGTATTTTATTATAGCAGCAATAGTGTAACTAATACGCAAAGAAGAGGATGTCGCCATGGCCTAAGGAGCTAAGTGTGGCCAGGATCAGGGTCACCTGTTGCTGTCCCAGCTGTGCAAGAGTGAGCTCCTGGTGTGATATTCAAGTGCATCCTGCATTAGAAGTCCAACAGGCACTGCATTCCAAATGGTTCCATTGGGCTAACTGAAGGCAAGCGCCATAACGTACAAGTCACACTCTCCAGATAGCCAGGGCGCTTTGGGAAGGTGTGACCTGTGACTGCACAAGGACCCATGTTAAGAACTTGTGCAATAGAATCCGTGTACCTGTTGGAGAAGGGTAAGTCACTGAATTCTCAACAGTGGTTCTTGCCTCCCTACGAATCATCCACAGGCAGTTGTGAATTCTGATCCTGGAGCAGTTATGCCAGTAGAAAGACCAACACTTCTTGGTCTTAAGATGAATAGCCAATGTAACTTTCGCATAAAGAAAAGAGTAGAATTTTGTTCTAGACAGATTCCATTTGGGGTTGCATTTAGCAGGAGATGGGCTCAGGTGCTGGGAGCAGCTTCAGGGATGAGAGAATCCCGGGTCCATATTGATGTCGTAGGAGCATAAATTACGAACAGACTTTTGCAGGTAGCAGAGCACTAACAAAAGAGCATAAAGGCGCCCTGTGTTTGTTGGACAGACACATTGTTCCAATGAGAAGAAGGCTGTGTGCCACTGTCTTCCATAGGCTCCCTCTGCCGACTCTGGACAAGACACATTGTTCCAATGAGAAGAAGGCTGTGTGCCATGGCCTTCCATGGCGTCTTTCCTTCCTGTGCTTTTCTCTGCACCAGCTTCGTGGCAGCTCCTGCTATTTCTGTCCAAAACTCATTCCCATTTTATACAGTCTATAACATTTCTGAAAGGTGGCTGGGCTTTTGCTGCAAAACAGCATGTCTTAGATTCTTTCCACTGTCCCCCATGCGTAACCCAATCTCTGTGGAAGGAGAAAAGAGTAAACATGTTTGTGTTCCATAATCTAAATGTTTTATTTTGATAATCCAAATGTTTCCAGTGGAATTTTAAACAGCTTTATAGTCTACTCTCATTAAATAGTGATATAAAGTAAATGTGTCTTAGCAAGCAATTGTCCATCAAACATTATAATTCCTTCTCATGTTCCCCTGGTGGATTGTTTGCTGTCTTTCAACGGAATTCTTTCAAATTCAGGCTCAATAATCTTCTTTATATGTTATCCAAGGTTTGAAATACACGAACCTGTCTCTACTTACTTGAACAATGACCTCTATTATAGTATCTTTTTCTTTAAATCCAAATATTATACCCAACATTTTAGAAATTCCCTGTCTCAAACACAGTCAATTAAATTGTCTATAAGTTTCTCAGAGCTCCAGAAAATGAAAGGAAGTAGAAATTTGTACTTTGAAATGAGTTCAAAAATGTGGACCATTTGTCAGTGTTGGTCTCTGTCAAATAGTCCTCATTATCTCCGGGCTCTTCTGCTAACAGACGAGATAATCTGGCACAGACGTCTCCACCGAAGACTTTTCCTTCCAAGGAGAAAGCAGGCCTCCCTCAACAACGGGGAACAAAATTCTCAAGTTTAAAGATGGGAGGCAAAAAGGATAACGCCTCCAGGTGCCACCATAGCTGGGCATAGCATAAGAGCCAGGGCAGACATGGGCACCAGTGTCACTAGAGCTGATGACCAGGAACTGCAGGGGAGGGAACCAATGGGATCTGTGGGCAGGGCTCAGATGCAAGATTCTCCTTCCTGCCTGGCCTGTTCGAGATCTTCTCCCCTTTCAGTGACTGTTCACCTCCTTTCTACCGCTGGTTCTGACAATCCTAAACTCCCAGGCCACCGTGGGTTTCTAATCTCCTGTCTCAGAAGGCTTACTAACAAAAGGAATTGGGCTAATTATACCAATCTGTAGGAAGGGCTGAAAGAGTGGCCATAATTTAGGATGAACACCCTGGAGAGCAACGCACTAGGACTCGCTCCTTTTCTAAGGCAGAAAGTCTGGAATCCCAGAGAGTTCTTTGGTCTCCTGGCTGTGTCTCCCTCTCCAGGTCAGTCTGCTTGGCTGAACCCAGGTGGTCATGCTGACTGATGCTGCCTCTCTCTAAAATGGGAGTCCTTGGTGTGGGAGAACTGTCTGTATTCTGTCAATCATGTTTTAAATAAACGCTGATTGGCCAGGCAGGAAGTATAGGCGGGACAACCAGACAGGAGTAAAGGTGGGGCAACGAGAACAGGAGAATTCTGGGAAGAAGGAAGCTCCTTCCACAGTCCTACCCAAATCACCAAAGAAGCAGGATGTGACCTGCCCCGCTGAAAAAGGTACTGAGCCAATGTGGCTAACATAGATAAGAAAACTGGGTTAATATAAGGTCTAAGAGCTAATACAAAGCCTGAGCTAAGGGGCTAATTAGTTTATAACCTAATGCAGATTCTCTGTGTGATTTTCTCTGGGACTAAAAGGCTGTGGGAACTGGGCAGGACAGAAACCCCAACAAAGTAGGCCTTCATGTTACAAGTCCTGAATGATAACTGGAGATGAGGCTGTTCTGTCTTTACTTTGTCAAAGTCTATGATAGCAACAGAAGGATATAGTTTCCTTTATCACCGACTTGGACATTCTGGAATAAGGCTTCCTGAACTCTGTGATGGGGGACTTCAGCCAATCACATGCTGCTTAAGGTGTGTCCCCCTGGGGCCACACAAAGCCAACAAAAACATCCATGTGCTCTTGCTCTTTCTCTTTTGCCCCCTGTGCTCCTGGATTGCTGAAACCCTGGTTTTGTAAGTTCCCTTTCTTCTGTATATTAAAGCTGAATATATTTTATTAAACTGGTCTGGTTAATTACCGATCAACCACGCCCCTTCATCTCTGCATTTGTGACCACCCAAGAGATTTGTATGCAACCCTGAATATGTCGGATATACATAATCTATAGCAGGTCTTTCTTGTCCGTCTTTCTTCGTCTGCCAGCCCCCAGATAATGACACGGAGACTTATTAATTATAAAAACTTGGCCCTTAGATTAGGCTTGTTCCTGACTAGCTCATATAACTTAAATTAGCCTGCTTCTATTAATCTATGTTCTGCCTTCTCCACTGTGTGTGTCCCACACCTCTGTGTCTCACTGGTGTCTCTCACACCTAGATGTATCACCCTGAGTTTCCCTCTCTGCCCAGAAGTCCTGCCTAACCTCCTGCCTAGCTATTGGACATTCAGCTTTTTATTAAGCCAATCAGGGGCCTTAGGCAAGCAAGGTAAAACAATGACACATCTTCACACAGTGTCATAAATATCCTGCAAAATATCTAATATTTATTGATAATAAATCATAAACCTATTCACCTTAAAATTTGATAGCACACTGGTAAGTTTTACCATTTATTAAATAAGATCAAAGTTGCATGTTAATAAGATAGACATGCTTATTTATTTTTACATAAAAAATTAAATCATGGCTGAATATTTGATATTGAAGGAAATAGACCATCTTAAACATTTCTCAGACGAACCTAAGCTACTGGGTTTTATGATTGTTAATGGCCCAAATGCCATTTTGTATAATAAAAAGGACTCTTGTCTTAGTATCAAGACAAAAATCCATCCAACGTTTTTCATGTTAAGTCAGCAATCCGAAGAGCTATTTTCAAAGCCCAACATTTGGACACAGTGTGATCCAAAGAGAATGATCAGGAAATGTTGCCTTGGTTTTTCTGTAATTGGGTCATTGTGCTTTTGTAGGACCCTAAGTCTTTGCACACACAGCAAACCCTACGTGCAGCTCACAGCCATCGGGGCCAGGAGCCGTGGTGTCGGGCAGTTTCACTGGCAGCGTGTGGCATGATAACACACAAAGCAGAAAGTGTGCGTGCACGTGTGTTTAGAATCAAGTGAAGTCACGTGGTATAACACCTGCCATCTCTGCCGGAAACACCGCAGATTCATGCTGCATCTGACTGCGGTTTAATTTTGGTCACCATGTCTTCAGAAGCCCTTACCTGTCAAATGGTGTGAGTGTCCTTCTGTATAAATATTGCTTTTATTGTTTAATGTTTTGGCCAATGGCTTAGAGTAAAGCCAGGCAGGAAATAGAGAGTGGGCGGGGTAAAAGGGACGCCATGTCGCTGACAAAGGAGAAAGATGATCAGAACCTTTACCTGTAGCCACAGCCTCGTGGTGATACACGGATTAATAGAAATGGGTTGATTTAAGATGTAAGAGTTAGTCCGGAATATACCTAAGCTACTGGCCAACCAAGCAGTGTTGTAATTAATGTAGCTTCTGTATGATTATTTGGGTCTGACCAGCGAGAAGATGAAATGCAGCTTCCATTTACAGTCAAAGTTTTCATGAACCTCACGTGCAGTGACAGCACCTCCTATGGGACTGAGACCCACAGTTCTAAGAGCTGGATCCCAGAGGAACTGCAAACTTCCTTCCCAGTCAGCCTCCACCCTTGCCCATTCTGGAGAGCCTCTCTTAATTTTGATGCTAACCCCTGCGGCCAAGTGACGAACCTTGAAACACCTGGTTCCCTGGGAGGCGGTTAGGCCATTATGAAGGTTCCGGAGTTCTCACAGGTAGACTGACTGGGAAAAGCAGGGACTCTGAATTCAAGTCAGTGGTTAGATTTCAGCTCAGAGAGTAGAAAGCAGGACCAAGTGCAGACCCTGGAAGAATTGGGAGTGAGGAGGTGAGGAGGCTCTGAGCGCCTGAGCTGGAGCAGAGGTTGGGGGTGTTGAGGGAAGCAGTGCATGCCGCGGCTCCTGGCTGTTATGAGAACTAGGTTAACAAGCCAGGAGGATGCTGTGTGCTTCACTCCCAGCAGGATGCTTCTTTGGGACACTCGAAAAATGTTCTCGTTTCCTTTTCTCTTCTCTTTCTAGAAGTTTCGTTCCTGTTGAGCCCCCAGTCTGTGTGCCATTGTCTTTTTTTTTTTTACATACCAATCCAGTTTCCCCTCCTTCTCCTCCTTCTATTCCCCCCACCTTCTTCCCATCCTGCCCCCCATCCATTCCTCAGAGAGGGTAAGGCCTCCAATGGGAATGAACAAAGTCTCTGAGGCAGGACCAAGGCCCTCCCCTCTGTACCTAGGCTGAGCATGGCGTCCCTACATAGGGAATGGGCGCCAAAAAGCCAGTTCATGCACCAGGGATAAATCTTGATCCCACTGCCAAGTGGCCCCACAAACTGCCCCAGCCACACAACTGTCACCCACATTCAGAGGACCTAGTTCGGTCCTATGCAGGTTCCCAAGTTGTCAGTCCTGAGTCAGTGAGCTCCCACTAGCTCAGGTCAGCTGTTTCTGTGGGGTTTCCCCATCATGGTCTTGACCCCTTTGTGGATGGCTCTGTCACTGAAGGCTAGGCTCACAGCCATTGTCTTTCTAACGTCAACATTTTCTAGCTGTGCTGGCTTCTCAACGCACCTGCAGTTATTTCCTCAAACTAAATGTCACAGTTGTGACCACGTGAATGTGCGCTGGTGTGCAAGGGGGCATTTAAACCTACTACTGTCTCCTTTCCTGGCTCGGATTCCATGGCACTGTGGGCTTCAGCTCCTTTGCAGGCAGCGGCATCTGGCTCTAGTGAATGTCCACTGTCCGTGGAGTCAGTGGACACACACATTAAAACCCGGCCTTTCTCCTCCCAAGGACACTGCATTTATTTTACCAGGACTCAGTGCTGTATCTGAGGAACCTCTCCCCTGCCCTCTGACTAATGGGGACAGGCTTGATGGTGTCTCCAGGAACAGATCTTTCTGTGGTATGTTCACCTCATGGGCTAGTGATCTAGAAACTTCTCTTCGGGAAAGCAACAGCAAGATGACTTGAAATTTATCTGTCTTAAATAGCGTAGACTGGAATCCTGGGCATAGGGAGTGTAAAGATGAGAGCCGTGGGTCTGGGTCCAGCTCTTAGTTCCTGCACACACTGCCTACTGTCTGTCTGAGGAGAGGCGCCTTATCTCTGTGGGGTTTGCTGCATGCAAACAGAGGTGAGCCCAGTGAGATGTTAACCATGCCGGGACTCACTAATGTGAAGCTTTCACTACCCCACACCACCACCCTTTCCTAATCTGACCCCTTAGCTTCCTCCTGTCTACCGTCCTGAGTTTCTAGGAACATTCAAGTAAGACATGGCGTGGCCCGTGTGTGGTGGACGTATCTCCTTAGTCTTACAGCAGTTTTATGAGGGAAGCAGGCCCTTATTTCACCCATTTTCACGGAGGTTTACCCAAAGGCAGGCATTCATGAACAGAAACCAAATCAGACTCTAAACACCATGCTCTTAAATCTAAAGCCTCCTGTAAGAGAACACACACACACACACACACACACACACACACACACATACACGCACGCATACGTCAGAAGGCAGTGAAACCACCTCTAGTCACATGTTTATGAACTCAAATCTTTCTAGAGCAGGGCTGAAGCGCTGCCTTCAAATGCTTGCATCAAAATAAACAGTGCTGAGAGACATGACCAATGTCTCTCTGGCTTTCATTTCGTTGGTGGTGGTTTTTATTTTTCTCCTTAGTCTGGGTTTTTATGATGAAGTTTCCATGAGAAAAGAGATCCTGTGGTCATATAAAATAATCAATGCGAAGAATGTAGAAAGGTTGCTGGTAAGCCGTAGGAGGAAATGAGGAAATCGCTGACAAGATGTTTGTCTCCGCGCTAACACCCGCATCCGACAGGCGTGCCTCTGTGAGCTGTTGGCGGGAAATTGCCCCTAGAGGGCACCAAAGGGATCACGTGTCGATGTTTGGCACACCCTGCATATCTGAGGGTTTCTGGGCGGTCCTTTGAAAGGTCCTGGAGGTCTTCCTCTGGCTTGCAGAGTGGGCCTGGGTCACCCAGAAAGTGAAATATAGCATCTGGGTGATAAAGGCCCACGGCAAACATCTTTCCAGCTCACCACAGAGCCACAAAGAGCATCTTACTGGACCACAAAGTGGTTTGCTAGTACAGGGCTTCATAACCCTTGGAAGGAGATGCCAGGCGTATTTAATCTCCACCTCGCAAACCTTCCACTTTGCATGAGGAAAATGCTGATAGCCATCAGTTTGAGGTCACTTGAGCACACCCTTGCATGGAGGCAAGGAGGGCAGAGTTGTTGTGTCTGGGTTTTCAGCACCTGAAGCCCTGTGCTATTTCAGTCTGCCAGTCCACTCATTTACCAGAAAGACTTTTAATGAAACAGGCTAGTGCTAATGGATATTGAGTCACAGAGAATGAGAGAGCTGTGTAATGTAACGTATTTTTTCTAAGGTGCAAGAAAACACTCTGCTTTAAACAGAGTTCTAAATTTAGGGGAGCACTCAGCAGCCCTTGCCTGTCTTTGGGCTTGACATGACTCCTTTGAACCAATGTCCTGTATCGAGGTAACCATGTGGAGGTCACACAGAACCAATCGCTTCTCTCAACCAGACAAAGGAACTTTCTGCCCTGAAGAAATAGAGATTCACAGTATTAAGATCCTGAGGTTTTTTGTTTTTTGCTTTTTAATTTTAAAGTATCTCCACTGTTAATCTCCTCGCTGCTTTTGAGCCAGAAATTGAGGTAGTTAGTGGCTGGTACTGCCTGATGGAACCCAAATTACACGAAAGAATGGCTTTCATGATACTGTTCAATTTAGGGATTTCTTTTATTTCAAAGGCAAGATTAATTACCTTTAGAAAATGCTAAGCAATTATCCAGTAATAATAGTGGAGTAGTGGGAAGGACGCTCCTGGGCCTGTCATTTCAAGGCAGGGGGGAGGGCTGGGTGATAGAAAGGCTCGGAGAGTTCAAGTAAGGCAGAAGAATCAAAATCATGTTAACACTTCGAAGACCTTCATGAGGCAAGACAAGGCCGATTCCCGGCCCTTCAGTGGGCTTGGGTCACAGACCATGCCCTTCCTTTTTCTGTTTTGTTTTGTTTGTGATTTGGTGCAAAGTCCTTATTAATGGGTATTTTATGTGATTCCTATTCTAATCTCTTGTAACCAGTGGCTGAACTCTGATAACTGGAGAGGTATGAGCTCTTCATGACTGTGAGAGGCACCATAGCCTGGGACTTCCCAGGTCTGCAAGAGGTTCTCAGGGTTACTCTGTTAATCAGGGGCCATGTTACTCCTAGAGTTCAGGAACTGAGTAAGGCTGTCATAATCTTTACCCTTCTCTCTTGTCATGCACCCCACCGCCCACCCAACCCCTGCCTCATACACAAACACACACACTCACATACCTGAGAAATAGCTGCGACACTTGACAGAGCCTTTCTCTGTTGAAGGAGCTACGGGCTGCCTTCCTGCCACCCGGCTCCTGGCCACCAGCTAGCTTATGCCCCGAAATAACAACATACAAACTGTATTCTTTTAAACACTGCTTGCCTATTAGCTCTACCTTCTTACTGGCTAATTCTCACATCTTGATTACCCATTTCTATTAATGTGTGTAGCACCCCAAGGTGTGCTTACTGGGAAGATTCTAGCCTACATCTATCCTGGGTCGGAGCTTCACCACGTCTGCCCTGGCGATGAGCTGCATGGCATTTGTCTGAGGCGTCTTACCTCACCTCCTCTTCCTCTCAGCATTCTGTTCTGTTTACTCCACCCACCTATGTTCTAACCTATCAGGGGCAAGCAGTTTCTTTATTAATTAACCAATGACCTTCCTCCATCATTTCTCTCTCTCTCTCTCTCTCTCTCTCTCTCTCTCTCTCTCTCTCTCTCTCTCTCTCGTTTTTCAAGACAGGGTTTCTCTGTAGCTTTGGAGCCTGTCCTGGAACTCACTCTGTAGACCAGACTGGCCTTGTACTCACAGAGATCTGCCTTCCCGAGTGCTGGGATTAAAGGCGTGCGCCACCACCGCCTGGCTGACTCGAGAGCTTCTTTGTGTGTGTGTGTGTGTGTGTGTGTGTGTGTGTGTGTGTGTGTGTGTGATTCTACGGGAGCTGTGACAATTAAGCTGGTATCTGTGGACAGTAACTAATCCCCAAGGGAAAGCACTCAGGAATTTGTAGTTCAGACTTGATCTGAGGGCAGCACAGCAATGAGCCATTCATTCATTTCTCTTTTGTTTGCTTTGAATGTACTTGTGTGTGTGTCTGTGTATGTGCTTGTTCCTCTGTGTGTGCATGCATGAGTGTGTGTGTGTGTGTGTGTGTGTATGCGAATCTCAAATGTCATTCCTTCCTCAAGCAGTGTCCACCTTCTTTCTTGATACAGGCTCTCTCACTAGGACCTAGACCTCTCTGGTTGGGCTCTGCTGGCTGGTAAACCCCAGGGATTTGCTTCTCTCTGCCACCCCTGTGTTGGGCATGACAAGTGCATGCCCCAACACCCATCCCTTTCATGTGGGTTCTGGAGGTTGAACTTCGGTCTTCATGTTTGCATGACAAGAACTTTACTACTGAGCCATCTCTCCACCTTCTATTCATTTCTTTCCTCGTTGAGACATCCAGAAACTACTGTGAACAGTGCCTGTCAGACAAGGGTGAGCGGGACAGAGGCATCCCTGGCACTCCGGGAACCCATAATTGGGTGAACACTGAACAACAGCTACAGTGAACGACAAACACACCTCAGTGCTTCCTCTTAGGATGCGTGGGACATTGGCTTTTCCCTTGTTGAGGGGAGCAGACTCGCCTTTGGAGACCAAGAAGGAAGGTAGTTCAGTGTCTTCTCTTGTATCCCCTGACCCTGTGATGTGGGGAATTACCCAGCATCCTCCATGGTACGACTCCTCTCTGGGTTTTCATAAAGGTGAAAAAGCTGTTTATAATCCTCCCAGGCTAGACCCCAACTCTGCTTTTCAAGTTTTTGTGTAGTGTCTGGCCTAACCTTGGCATGTCCTGCACTTTACAGGATGTAACTGTTCCGAAGTCCCCACTCTGCTCTGCGTAGAGGTAACGACGCCACCCAGAGTCCATCAGAGCACGTCCTTACCCTAAAACACAAGCCTGTGGAGTCACCCTTGCGCACACGGGTCCTGAACTGCCCCTGGAAATGTCATCGTGTCTCCTGTTATGTTAGGACAGTAGAGTGGTTTTTCCAATTTGTAAATAAAAGTCTCCCTTCTTTTTAACTATGAAGTTTTGTTTCTGGACAATCTCCAGCACAGGGAAAGGAAGTGCTGGCGTGAGCGGAGACCTGCCCTGGTCTCCTCTGTGACGTGGAAGAATGCCTTGATGGAGTCACCTGACTGGCAGTCTGCCTGTGGTGGGATGTTGCGGTAGAGGTGTGGTCTCTTGATCTCTTCTCCTAATTTAATGGTGTTGACCCAAGAAGATGACAGTGAGCAAGAGAAAGCTGGAGCCTCCATGAGTGTGGGCTGCACACTGTCCTGCTATTTCTAGACTGGACAGTTCTGGGAGCTTGTGTCCATTTCATTTGGGTATAAAAGGACACGGTGTGGATTAAAGCCACAAGAAAGCTCCCAAACCTCCGGGTGGTTGCAGGAACGCGGGGCAGTTAGGGGACCTGACCAGGATTCACAGCAGCAGTGTTTCCTCTGGCCCTGTCTGTGATTCCTTTCTTCCACGGAGGCAATGCGGAGACACTGATTGATTCTGGACATCGGGGCTAGCTCTGGGCTTACTGATGCTCAGAGGTTTCTCAGTGTCTCTTTGGTGCTGTGATTATTAATATTGATTGTCAACCTGCCAGTCTTGGGAACCGTAGGAGACGCACACCCGAGTGTGTGTGTAAGGGTCTTTCCAGAGAGGCTTCACTGAGGAGGGAAGGAAGGGGGTAGCACCTTCCCCTGTGGTGTGGTTCTAGAAAGCCAGCTCAGCTGCAGCCTTCACCCCACTCTGCCTCACAACTACAGACACAATGCCAGCATCTGTACCCACATGCCGTCTCCAGCAGGACAGACTCTGACCCTCCAACTATTGGCTAAAGTAAACACTCCCTTCCTTGTTACTTTGGTCAAGGTTACCTCTCCAATTTTGTTTTCAACTCTCTCTCTCTCTCTCTCTCTCTCTCTCTCTCTCTCTCTCTCTCTCTCTCTGTCTCCCTCTGTGTATATGTGTGCCTCTGTGTGTGTGTGCACTCACACGTTCATGTGTTAGCTTCTGTACGTGATTGTGCACGTGCCTGTGGATGCCGGAGCTCGATATCGAGAGGCTCCATCAACCACTGCACCTCATTCTTTTGAAAGCAGGTTCTCTGAACAAATGTGGAGCTCACCAGCTTGGCAGGTGTGCCGGCCAGTGTGCTCCACAGACCCTTCTGTCTCTGTGTCTCCAGTGCTGGGACTGTATGTATGTGTCACCATGCACAGCTTTGTGTGTGCTTGACCTAAACTCAGGTCTTCTATCTAACACTGTAAGTGCGTGACTGATTAAGCCATTCCAAAGCCCCCATTGTGGGCCTTCCTTAAGCTTGGCTGAAAAACTCAACTTGTCATAGAAGAAGTTGAGCTTATGTTGACTCTTCCTCTTGCCCCTGACTTCTTTGAAGCCTCACCTCTCCTGAAGTCCCTAGAGGACTGAAGACCCTTTTGATCCCTAAGCTGGCACTTACGTCTGGGACTCCTTCAGGTCATGGTAGTAGCCTCCTACCACTGTGTGCAACCTTGTGTATTCGCTGGGGGTTTGGGTTCTTTGGAAGCTGCCCCACATATGAGGTCAGTTTTCCTGGTAGCTGGGATAGATGACCAGCCTGCCTTGCCAAGTCCTCTAAATGGTCTCAAATAGCAGCTAACTTTAGCCAGAAAGGACTGGGTCCTGAGTTTGGAGTTGGGACAGAGAAGAGCATGGCTCTGTATCCCATCGCAGGAGCCGTCCAGATTCCCCATGACAGTGTGCATCAAAGCCTTCTCATAAACCGCTGGAGAGTCTTGGTGCTGGTTCAGTATGTTCATGTCAGCGATTACCCGATGCCGTCCTGGCCACTGGGCTGCACTCTGTTTCCCCATCTCGTGAGTGAAGCTCATGGTTAAGGGGAGAGCTAATCTACTGCAGTCTGCCTGGCTGCAGCATGCCAGGGAGCTTGATGTGTGTGTGTTTCTTTCCACTCCTTTGGTGAGGCTGGCTCAATGCTGCAGGAGAAGACAAGTCAGTGACCACGGCAGCTGCAGAGAACCACTCTCCAAACAGCCTCTTGACCTGTTCTAAAGGCAGGGACTCCCCTGAATCAACAGACACCAACATACTGGATACTATAGGAGTCTGTGTACAAATATTTAAATATGGGTATTCTTCAGGATGAATTTTCCATATTTTTTTTAAAGAATTGTGGGCTGACATCCTGTGTAACATTGTTTCCAGTTCACATCCTCTGACCACCACACCTGCTATTTGCTCCTAAGGGGACAGGGTCGGGGAGCTGGCCCTAGTGAGAAGACTAAAGGATTCCCTGCCAGTGGGCAGAGAAAGAAATGAAAAAGTTCGATTCCTCTGTGGTATATTTGAGGAGCCAAAAGGCAAACATAAGTGATCAATTTTAAGAGAGCCCTGTTGATTTAGCTTTGAAAGCTGGGGCCAGGAGAGCAAAGGCACTTGTCAGCAGCTGAGCATCTGGAATGTTCTGGAGGAGACATGTGCTGTGAAACTGCCCCTCTCTGCAAGACTGGTGAGGGCTCTGGGAATACACCTCAGTCTACACCCCAGCCCGTCCTTCCTCTGTCTACACCCCAGCCTGTCTTCCCCGTCCTCCCACTGTCTACACCCCAGCCTGTCCTCTCTCTGTCTACACCCCAGCCCGTCCTCCCTGTCTATACCTCAGCCTGTCCTCCCCGTCCTCCCTGTCTACACCCCAGCCCATCCTCCCTCTGTCTACACCCCAACCTGTGCACCCCAGCCTATTGTCCCTCTGTCTACACCCCAACCTGTGCACCCCAGCCTATTGTCCCTCTGTCTACACCTCAATCCATCCTCCAGCTTTGACTCCGAGAGTCCCCCTCTGCTGCCTCATGATTTTTAGGCATCAGCTACCTTTGGTGGCTTCTGTCTTGGACTGTCTTGGGAGAAGTATTCTGTCCCCTCCTGCAGTCACTCGGGCTCTTCCCCAGGCTGCCCTCTGCCTGAGTGCTTGCATCCGTGTGCAGGCAGCAGGTGTCAGCTCAGCGCCAGCAGCTCCCTCACTGTGTTCCCAGACAACACAGAACCTGGTGTTCTGTTTCATTCTGATTCTCTTTCCTTGTTCCCCACCATCACCCTCTTGCTGTCATTTTGAAATGAAATCCAGTGCTCACACATTTAATTAAAACAAGCTGACAGGTATGTTTTGCATATGTCAAAATGCAAAAAAGTCAAAAATACCTAATAAAACCCTAAAAATCGACTGCTTCCCCTCCCCGTCCCCAAACACTAAGGGATATCTGTCAGAGGAGGCTGAAGGAGGGTGCTGGGGTTCCACCTCTTAGCTGTCACCCAGAAGTGGATTCATTAGCGTGGAGCTTGTGATTATGCCTTTGGGCACTTTGTACCACCACTGCCTACAGATCTAAAATAGCCACATATTCACTTGATTTTCCAACAAGTACATTTTTAAAAGTAGAAAATAAAATGGAATTAATTTAAAGGTCATATTTTGATTAAATCAAAACATTCTTATTATAAAACGCCACATAAAATTATTAATAAGACATTGTGTCTTATTTTATTTCATACTGAGCCTCCTCAACGACAATTAAAGTGCTTCATTTTGAATAAGTGTGGTTCAGTCCTCCTTTAAGGGAGTGACGTCAGCACAAAGGTGGAACAGGACATCCATGTCCTTGGTTTGTCAACAAACACATGCTTAATAACATGCAGATGGATATGCATCAGAGACCCATAATCCTGTATGGAGTCGCAGTGCTCCATATGATCCACTCCGAAATCAGCCACATTGAAACAAGCAGCTGTATTAGCCCCTCTCCCAGCTTAGCAGTGTCTGAGGGAGCATGCCCCAGTGTCCCTTGCCCCTAGTACCGTCACAGGCAGGTTCCCATCGGGGTTCACGTACAACACTAATGCAACCAGCGTAGCGGGGATGCTATGCACAGCTGAGCAGGTGCGGAAGGGCACATGCTTTGTGAAGCTGACAGGGGTCTGAGATCAGGTAGCTCAGC
The DNA here is from genome assembly GCF_014885135.2 of Alexandromys fortis. Classification (NCBI taxonomy): domain Eukaryota; kingdom Metazoa; phylum Chordata; class Mammalia; order Rodentia; family Cricetidae; genus Alexandromys; species Alexandromys fortis. The sequence goes on from NW_026068032.1 coordinate 3,780,877, forward strand.
TCCTCCCTCAGCATGGAGGGGAGGAGAGGAGCACTCCCAATTATACACCCAGTGAGCTGATCTTCGCCTTACTCCAGTGAGAGAACAGGCAGGCACCTAGTAAAGTTTCCAAATCTTCAAAGATTTATTTTTATTTTTTATGTGTTTGAGTGTTTGCCTGAGTGTATGTATGTCTGTGTACCACGTGCATACAGTGTCCACGGAGACCTGAAGGCATCTGTCCCTTTGGACTGGCATTCCAGACAATGGTTGTGAGCTTCCATGTGGGTTCTGGGAATCAAACCAGGGTCCTCTGCAAGTGCTCTTAACTGATGAGTCATCTCTACAGCCCGTCTTCCCCATTTTTTGGTTATTTATTTTTTATCAGACTTCCTTCTCACACCTGTGTCCAGGCACAAAAGACGGGGGGGGGGGCACCTTCTGTCGCTTGGATGGTATAGCAAAATTGGGAGAAGGTACAGGATACAACAGTACTCACCAAGGAGGGAGAGGAATAGAGTGTGCGCTGATGTGCCTGTGGTGCAGCAGCCAGTTACCAAAGAATGCAGATCAGCAGATCCATCGAAAAGAAAGAAAGGAAAGGAGGGAGGGAGGGAAGGAAGGAAGAAGGGAGGAAGGAAGGGAAGGAAGAAAGGAAGAAAGAAAGAAAGAAGGAAGGAAGGAAGGAAGGAAGGAAGGAAGGAAGGAAGGAAGGAAGGAAGGAAGATCTTTCTAATTAGGAACCTATATACATTAGTCAGTGAAGACAATCCACAGAAAAGTTGAGCCAGGCTGGTAGTTGAAGACCTTCCCCTACTGAAAACAACCGACAAGACTGTCAAAGGAAGCTATTATTTAAATGAACAGATGTCCATAAAAAACACAAAAGCATCACAAACAAAATTCACTTAAGATGAGAAAAAATGTCTAATAACCAATACTAAAATGGAGATCTGTGAAGTGACTCACAAGGATTTGAAAATAACCATCTTTCAAAGAGCTCTGTGAGATGCAAGATAACACAGACATAAATAAAACAAGGAAAAAAAGATGCAAAGATTGACAATATCACAAGTGAAGGACTTATAAAAGAAGAGTGCTGGAATTAAGAAACACGGTGATGGACCTGGAAAAGCTTGCTGGAGCCGTGAAGAGGCGGGCTCAGCAAGGCAGTCTTCTGAGGGCTGGCTTTGTGGGTCTGTTCCATCAAGCCCAGTTCAGATAGATCTACTTTTAAGAACACAATATGCCACATGACAGCTTTGTAATTACTTTTAATATGTTTAGGGGGGGAAACCAAGAAAATAAAGTAAAATATTAATAGCATTTGACCATCCAGTGGGAGAAAGGGTGTGGGTTGCTTTACTATATTTTCCAGAGATTTCCAGAAAGGACAAAAGGAAGGGAAGGATGAAGGCAGGACAGAAGGACCATTCTGTAGTGTTTTGTATTATGCAATAGTTGAAGACTTCTGAGCCTGGAAAGTCAAGGAGACTCTGGAAGATGCATGGCCTGTCGCCGACGTGAACCTCAGCTACCTCCTCTATCACAATGTGTCTAAAGTAAACAGAGCTCACTGGACTTAGTAAAGCAAAGCCAAAGTTTTGGTTTGTTTAATTTTTCTTCCTGTCTTTTTTCCATTCAAAGCCATCTACTCAAAGGAATCTCCAATTTGAGTTGCCAATACGGTACCACTTTTATATTCCAAAGACTCAGGGGAATAATATTTCATATGCCTATTAAACATGTTAAAAGTTCTTTTCCATTGAATTATATTACACAAGGTCATGGCTCCAACTTAACGACTGATACACAAGAATGGGGAGGAAGGGGTGGGAATGGTCCAAAGTGGCCTAGTAAAGTAAGAAGCCCGGCTGCATTTCTATTGCGTAACTTTACTCACAAGAAACATTTGCTATAAACCTTGCGTAGGTTTCCATGACCAAGTAAGCAGGCAGAACCAAGAGGTTGGAGCTGGTCCCAGCTCACCAGCTAAGGCCATCTGCTGCATCTGCCACCATCCCTCAGCTGTCCTGAAGGAAAAGTGTCACCCAGAGTCCCCTGCAGTCTTGAGAAGGCTCCTGTCCCCCAGTGTCACCATCCCCAACACTGCTTGCTCCACTGCGAGGGCTGCCTGGTCCTTATGTAGCGTGCTGCACTAGAGCAACTATGCATTTTTAGAGCATCCACTGTGTGTCCACTAGGAGAGAGAGCCTTGCTTCAGTGGCGAGGGACATGGGACCCTTGGAAGAATGGGGGTGAAGGACTGGAAACTCAATAGAGTGTGCTCACTAAAGAGAGAGAGTGGACAGAATTGCGGACATCCCTTTCCCTGAATATAGCCAGCACAGGCAAAGACAGGTGAGATCAACACAGGTCAGCTATTGCTGTGAGCTCCAGAGGGGAGGATGCTGACTCTGAGTGCCGCCTCCCCCCTGACCAACAAACAATTTGTGTCTGCACGCGATGCAGATAAAGTAATACTATAATACATATACAAACGTAGCTACTGACGTTTGGATTTTATTGGGCTACTGTTCTAAAGCTGGACCAGGTGGATCAACCACCATGGTATCTCCACATACCTATCAGCCTGTGCTCAAACTCATTTGGCAATCCCAGGCTTACTGTTAGGACCACTACAGTGTGTGCACTTCCTTCCTCTAAGCAATGCTGGTCTTAGCTTGTTGTTTTCAAAAGCTGCATTTTGGTGGTCAGTGTTCGCCTTCACCTTGGCAGGATCTGAAATCCCCCCTGGAAACGGGCCTCTGGGCACGTCTGTGAAGCATTATCTTGATTGTATTAACTGGGTTGGTTAAACCTGCCCAGTGCAGGTGGCCTTATTTTCTGGCTGGGATCCTGGACTGGATCTCAGCTGCAGGGAGGGGCAGCTGAGCCAATGCATGTGTTTTTCTACCGTCTCTGCTTCCTGGTGGTGGAGGTGACGTGTGACCAGCTGCTTCAAGGTCCTGTTGTCTCGACTTCCCTGTCGCGGTGCACTGTATCCTGGGAATGGAAGCCAGAATCAACTCTTTCTCCCTCCAGCTGCTTTCGCCTTTCTTTTCTCACAACATCGGTCAACGAACCAGGACCACAGAGACTCAGCGCCAACCAGTGTGAAGCGCATGCTGCCTGCGGCGAAGCTGCACCAAGCAATGGCGTTTCTGACCCACGATTTTCTTCTGCTGCCTTGGCGGCTTGTCAACAGCGTGAAAGTTCAGACTGTTCACTGACCGTGACAAAGTATGTCTCCATCTTCATGGCTGGGATGGCTTCCTGGCGCTGGCGATGGGTTGCGTACATAGCCTTCAGATAGGGCACAACCTCTCTGTGGGTGTTCCCGAATCCTCCCTGCGTCTGCTGAAAGAAAGCTCACTGCGGATGCGACTCAGTGACACAGTTGCCTCACACATTTGAGGTCCCTGGTTCCACCCAAGCACCCCGTCTTCAGGAAGAGGTACGGAGGCGGCTAGTCCCCATCCCCAGCCATGTCTGAACTCCCTGCTCATCCAAGTGCAAAGCCTTTGATCTCCACTCTTGGTTACTCCAGTGTCTTATGGAATCAGCCCGAATAGTCTGATGCGAGTCCCTCACACTCGAGGTCTTGATACTGGAACCAGATACCCTTTGCCAGGGACTGGGGTAGTGGCATCACCAGCCAGGCTGTTTCCTTTCCCCGGGTTTAAGTAGTTGCTGCTGTCATTTGTCTTTTTGTTCACTTTCCGTTCAGCTTCTCTTCCCTCCTCTGATTCCCGAGTGGTATTCCTTTAAAAGTGTTGGTTTGCTGAACTCTATTATGAGCACTTTAGGAAGTAAGCACATTTTTGCTCAAATCTCTTATGAGTTGATTTTTTTGCAGCTTGATACTAAGATAAAAAACATTTTTAATTAAGTAAACTTAAATTATAAAAGGAATACACATTAGAATATATATATATATGGCGCTAAATGGAACATTTTATTTTTTCCTACTCTCCTGCTATCCTTTGTTCCCTCTTTCCAAATACATCCATTGTTTTCTGTGTAGTCTCCAAGATTTTTAAAATTAAATCACAGACAAACAATTATTCTTCTCTTTCTTAAACATTTTGGCCTAAAGAAGAGGAGCCTCTACATACTTTGTTTGCTATAATTGTTTCTGTCCTCTTTGTGGCATTTCTTGGTTGTCTTTCTAAATGAACACATTGGGTTCAATCTGCATGTTGTGTGTGCCTTCTTTTGTCTGGGAACCAGAGCACAGCAAGATAGAAACGTGAGCACCTGTGCATGTTGTGTCTGTGTCTTATCCACCCGCATGAGTCAAACTTCTGGGCCAAAGGATTTTGTTTTTGATTCACCCTTCCCTGGGGTGAGGGACTGGAAGACTCAAGCATGAAAAGGGAAATCATTCCCAAGAGGCCAACACAGAGGGTGGATGGGTGCAGACAAAGGCCGCTAGAAGGGTGCGAATTTTCACCTTAAAACATGAAAGAAATGAGGATTTTCCCGAAGAACAGGGAAAGTTGAAAGAGCCCAGGAGAGAAAAGGGAGGGCAGGGAGATCTGACAATGGACACCCAGGGAGTGGGGTCTGGAACAAAAGCCAAGGGAAAAACAGCGTCTGACTGTCATGCTTGCATTTCCTAAGAAAGGGAATGCATCCCCTGTGAGTCATGCGCATCCAATCAATCACAACAAATACAGGTGAATCTAATTTCTCCCAACGGAGAACAGTGGGCTTCATGTGTGCCAGAGGCAGGGCTCACCTCCTTTGGAAGATCGTGAGGACTGGACAGACCAGGAGGGAGCTCATGGGTGCCAGAGTCTGGGTATTTAACCTCCGCTAAAGCCCTTCCTTCATGGGCAGGATGGGGCTATGTTAAAGGACCCCTACGCCTCCATTATACTATTTTTCCTTAAGCCGATGTGTATTGTTTACTTCCTACTGAGAATTCTATCATAGTGTTTACAGTGGGTTATCTCCTGTACCCTCACTAAGATTCTGTGTGGGCAAGAAATGTTATCACATGAGCGTCCCACTTAACAGACAATGGAACCATAGTTGAGAGTTTGTTTTGTTTTCCTTTTCCTTCAGTGATTAATAGAAGATTTATTTATGCAAGAATAGAATCATTGTTGCCAAAATTAATAGGAGAGGTTAAATGTTCGGTCTGATTTTCCTTCCTGGATAAGTCTTTCCTTTCTGCCCCTGTCTGTTTTGAAAACTTAATGCCAGAAGACAAGGATCCCTAATGCCACCACAGCTCCTAAAAGTGAGTTAGTTCTTGGGAGTGGGTCTGAAATTAGGATAACTTGAAGAATCAAGGCAGAACCTTCAATATGCAGTAAGCATTTGGGGGTCCTCGTTCTGAAGTACATGCTCTGGTTTAAGCCAGGCTCAAGCCCTTGACCTTCACCTTCCGGTTCTCCAGAGACCTGTCAGACTCAGATGGGCCAAGGATTCTGGGAAGAGTAGCCAGGGGTGCAGGGTTTTTCTTGGAGCCTGACATCTTGCCTCTTGTTTTGCTTTTTAATCTGCCCTTTTTCTCACACTTTCCCCTTGAAGTCCTTTGGCCTTAAATATGGTGGGTCCCAGATGCCCCCATTTGCAATGATGTTCATTATAGGAAGATTGTAGCTTGAGTCAGCTCTCTGAGGGGAAGAGGGCAGAATTCTCTTGCAATATACTAATCAATACCTACCCTGGTTGGATACTGTTCAGGGTGCTGGGGACAGCACCATCTACACAACCTAGGCCCAGACTGATGGACAGAATAGATGCATTAACAGCAAGACTAAGTAGCAATTACCTGGTCAGACATTAATCCAAAGGGTCATACTCATGTTTGGGGTCTCTGGGAGAACATTCTGGAATAGGAGGATGGAATAGGAGGACTCCAAAAGTGAAATGGCATGAGCTTTGCTCGCTGAAAGGGGAGGTGTGCCTCAAGAAGGGTATTCAAGGGGAAAGCAAGGGCTGTAGCTACACTGTTGGCCAACAGCCATTGATTTGATTTCTCTGGAGGATAGTATAGGAGTGGCCATAGAAGCCAGGTCCAAGTTGGGAAATCTGCAGGACCTTTCATGGCCTTGCTAATGAGTTTGGATCTTTTCCTGAGAGCAACGCTTGCTCAACATAATAACCGTATTATATGTTTATAACATAAAATCCCAGTTATGCTCTTGATCCCAACAAGAGCCCCCTTCATATGGGAGTTACTTTTGAATATCCTGCATTGACCTAGCAGCTGAGAGCCCAATTCTTTTAACAAATACCTTAGTCAGGTGAAGAGTCACCACTTGTGTGGACATTGATGCTGTAAGAATTCCTCCCACCAGTAGCCTTTAAGGTACCTGCCCACTTGGGCGTGGCCTCTTACACTATATATGCCGATGTAAAGTGTGTCTGACCTCTTTTCTGGCTGCAGGATTTGGTTGCTGTTCCCCGAATCCTGACTCTAATCTGTGAATCTACCACTAAATAAATAACCCTCTATTATCCTCAATTCTGAGCTAGTGTGGGATTTCTTTTAAGCATCCGTCTTCACATTGACTGCACCTTTTGAGACTGTTTTACCAGTCTTTGGTGAGAACATCAAGGAGGTCAGGGCACACAGCAGGAAAGGCCCCTGAGAAGGAACACTCCCTAACCATTCAGCCAGTACCTGGGCTCAGAGTGAGCAGGTCTGTGGAAGGTAAGAAGTAAGCCCAGGAAGCATGAAGGGTCAGCTGTCGCATAGTTATGGGCCCTATAATCCTCATTCCCTGTGGGGACCAAGGCAGGAGAAACAGATCCTGGTTCCTCTGTCATAGGCTGCCCCAAAAGAGAGACCCTACATGCCAAACCTGGGCACCTACTCCTGAGGGATGTTACCCCAGGAAGGACAGGGTTTGCAATGAAGAAAGCTAAAGCTATGTTAATCAGAATTCATGGAGGCAGGAACCGCACGTCTACAGGTCAGTCTCTAAACACTTCCAAAATCTGTGTGTGCTTCTCCCGAAATAAGGCTCTACTGAGTAGAGAGCCGCTTGCTTATTCTAGGTGGCTTCTACGGGAGCATGTCAGGCAATGCAAGCATTTTCCTTGCCTGCTGATTTTATTATTTTTAAAATTACACATTTTACACCAGAAATTTATCCCACACTATCTTAATGCAATGCCTTCAATTGGGAGGCTGATGTGGATTTACCCCAACTTCACAAAAACAGTAGGATTCTCTCTTGGGCTCCATGGTGTTCATAGGATACAAACAGCATAAACAGGCTTGTCATGGAAAACTTTCTTTATAAAAATATTAAATGCTGCAGTGATGATGGCCCTGTCCAGCCTATGTATGAGAAGAGGCATTCTCTTATTATCCACAAATCTAATATGTGTTAAATGAACAGGAATTGCAAGGTATCACACTGTGCCTACACTCTGGAAGTAAGAGAGGCAGGAAGTGGTGTTGTGTTACCAACCCTCGAGGCCCACCCTTACTGACCTACTTCCTCTAGCAAGGCTCTGCCTTCTAGAGACTCAACCACTTTCTCAGTCACAAGCCGGGACCAAGTGCTCAAATATACACACCTATGGGGGAAATTTTGGATTCAGATAACAGTACATGTCCAGGGAAGGGTTGAATTTGACTGAGTCAAAAAGAAAAAAAAATCTATATGCTCTATACAAATCTAAAACATAGTGTACATATGCATATACAAGCATTCTTGATTTAGCATGAGGGAGGGGGTCAAAGAACTAGAGACAGATTGCAGGGATGAAGGGCCAACGTTTTCTACATGTTTATTTTTATTTATGTGTATGTGTTCTGTGTGAGTGTGTATCACCAAATGTGTGCAGTGATTGCAGAAGCCAGAAGAAGGCGTTAGATCCCCCTGGAGTTAGGCTTACAGCAATGATGGTCTGCCTGGCGTGGGATCTGGGAGCACAACCCAGTGGGTCCTCTGGAGAGCAATAGGCTCCTTAACTGCTGAGCCATCTCCCCAACTCCAACAACTTATATTCTTTCCCCCCTTTTACTGAAAATAGCTTCTTCTCACATTGTATTATATCCTGATTACAGTTTCCCCTCCCTCTGCTCCTCCCGGTTCCTCCACACCTTTCCTCCATCTGCATCCACTCCCCTCTGTCTCTCATTAGAAAACAAACAGGCCTTTAAAGAAGAATAATAAAGCAAAAACTCACACAACAAAATTGGACAAGAAAGAGGGGAAGAGCCCATGAGAAGGCACAAAACAGGGTGTATTCGTTTCCCAGAGCTCACATAAACTCTAACACAAAGCATGTGGCTTGAGCAGCAAACATCAGTTCTCTCCCAATGCTGCAGGCCCAAGGCAGAGGAAGATACCTACCGGCCAAGTTACATCCTTCTGGATGTGGAGACTCTGCCCTGTGCTCTCTGAGCTGCTGGTAAGGACCACTACCACATTGGGGTTCCCTAATTTGTAAACCATCGCTCCTACTCACCCCTCCATCTTCACAAGCATTTTTCTGTTCACTTCGGGTACACTGCCACCCCTGTTTCTTCCCCATCTTCACAAAACAGTTTTCTGGTGACTTTGTGTTTCCACCTGGAGGTAGTATTGTTGAGTTCTGGCCAATCCTCCTCCTCTATGGCCTCATCTTAACTTATTCCATCTAAATTAGCTTAGTTCTGAATAAGATCACATTCTAAGGTTCTGGGAACCAGGGCTTAGGTATATCTCTTGGAATACAATGCAACCCATAGCCTGGGTTGGGTGATGATCATAGGACCCAAAGAAAATGTGTGTTACAGATGACAGTTGAGAGAACCCTTGTCTGTCTCAACTAGAATCTGAAGCTCTTGGGGTCCTCAATGATCCACAGAGAGATCAATCTGCCTACCACTGAGAGTATTCTTAGAAAGTCCTTAGCTTGTGATGACTGTGGGCCTGGGTGTTTTCTGTCTGTGGCTGCAGAAACAGGAGAGAATAACAAAAATATATTGAGGAAAAGGGAATGAGCGGAAAGGCCTGTGTTGACACAGCAGATGTGGTACCTCTTCAATCAAAACTTACCATTGCAGTTATATCTGTAAGACTCCACGAATATAGGGCATGATCTATACTTAAAACAACATGGAGGAAGTTCTCAATAAAAATCACTATAAACATTTCAAAAACACTCCATATCGCAGTATAAAACTTCAAGTGAACTTAGAACTTCTTTTCTATGATATCCTAGTAGCTAAACTGCTCAATAATACTGGATAGTTGGCTCCCACCATGGCTGCAGTTCCTAGTAAGCCAGCTGCCACTGCCCCCACTCCTAACAGGAGCCCTGCCTCCTCTTTCCTGTGTAATGTACGTGCTAGGCCTTCAGTTTTTGTCTGCAAGCCCATGTGCACAGTATGAACCATACTGTTGTCTAGTTAATATACATTGTGCTGGGCAAGAAGATTTCATCATGCTTCTCTAATCCATGCTCAGAGGGAGCTTTTATGTAAAGTAGCACACAGTATTAGGAAGTGCTCAGCTGAAAAAGAGCCAATTGGAATCAACTTCATGTCATGATCTGCGCAGCAGAAAATAAACATTAATCAGTCAAGGAGAAGTATGCTCATTATGGCAACTAATTGGTCTACATGGTCATGGCAAGAAGATGGGCACTTAGGTTGAGCAGAGAAGAGAGAAGAGGCATCTGCTAATCCTGCCACATCAGAGCAAAGCCAGAGTGATTGAACAAAAGAAGCACCAGCCTGGGTGTGCTGGCTTCTCAGTCCCATGTGATCTGGCTCTTCAAGGGTGGTACTCTGCTCTGGGCTCAAGCAGACTGGCTTAGCTGTCACTGTTGACAGCTCTGTCAACCACTGCAAAAGAGGGCGTGATAGAGACAGTCAACTGCAGACCTGGCTCTGCAGACTTCACCCAGTAAGATCATAAAAACAAAGTGATATTTTGTAACACTTGCCAGTTCACTGGAATCCCAGTTCCTGGTTTGTAGCCACAAAACTGAGTCACGAAATAGAAATTATATTATTGAAAAGGAGAAGGAGGAGCAGTGGAGGTGGTCAAGGTGGTGGTGGAAGTGGTGGGGATGGTGGTGGCTGTGGTAGTAAAAACCCATGGTAGTGGTGGATATAGAGTAAAGACGGTGATGCACGGAGGTAGTAGAAGAAAGGGCGGTAGAAATGGTGGTGGTGGTAATGGTGGTGGTGGTGATGGTGGTCATGAGAATGGTGGTGGTGATGGTGGTAATGATAATGGTGGTGGTGATGGACGTGATGTAGCAGTTATGATGGTGGTGGCTGTAATGGTGCTAGCGGTTATGATGGTGGTAGGGATGGTGATGAAGGCAGTGATAGCTGTGGTTGGGATGAACTGGTAAGGGCGATGGTCAGAGTCGCAGGTAGCGATGGTATAAGATATGACAGTGACCCATGCCAGATGTTCTGGTTCTAAGAACTACAATTATCACCACACCTATAGCCATTGTCACATTTCACGGAGCCATTTGTGATATGTATGACTTTTCCAGATCTCCCTGGAAGCATCTTACTGCAAACGTGGAAGGCCACAAGTGTCATTGTTACAACCAGAATCTTGGGGGCTTTTCCACTTCCCCAGATATGATTTGAAGGTGCTGTGTACTTGATCTTTGTTGGGTAATGTTGACTGCTTGAACTTTCTTGATGGTAAGACAGGAAAACTCCTGATCCTGGCCTTGGCACTCATGCATGCAGATCCTGGAAGCTCAGGGCGTTACTGCTCCAGAGCTAACCTTGGCCAAACTGGGATGTAGGCTGTTGGGGAAATAATTTCCCCTGACGTCCCCTGGCAAACCAAGCAGACATGCGTTTTATAAAGTTACTTTAGAGCTTTTACAAGACAATTCTTTCTTACTATTAGTGGTAACAAAATTTATCTCCTTCTCTGATCTATTTTATTCCTGTCTTTTATTACTATATCTTAAAATCAGATTCCAAATTATGAGCCTAATCACAAGAGCTTGTTCTGCGATTTGCTTATAAAGACGCTCAGTCTCAAGTAACCTGACAGAAGACAGAAGCCCTATTTAAGAAAGGGCTTCTTAGAATCAGGTAAACTAGGCTGGTCATCCATGATTCAGGTGACCATCATTTTATTTATCCATGTATTATAAATCTGACCCATGGAAATTTAGATTCCAAAAACAGCTGTAGAGTCTCCAGATTTTCACACACTTACTTGTAGGAGTTAGGTATTCCATGAAGCTCTATGAATCATTCAAAGATAATTTTGAAACCCACATGCCTCTCTTTCTCTCCCTCTCTCTCCCTGTCTCTGTATATGTGTGTGTATATTTGTATGGATTGATACACACTTTTTTGTATGTTTTGAGGCAGATGTTTTGAGCCTTGATTTCCCAACATGTTCTCTGTTCCATTCAACAAGGTGACTTGAGTGTGGCCAATTGGATGTATGAAGGTTGTCTGTTTGGAATTTGAATGAGGAAGATAAACGTGAGGACTTCTTAGCTTCTCTCTTTACTTTTTTGCCTAAAGTTTGGGAAATGAGGACCATGAGAAGCTCAGAGTCTGACAGTGAAGTAAGCAAGGCTGCTCCTGAACAAGAAGTATTTACCCTGTTTCACCCTCAGCCGCTTGCTTGTGTCTGTCTTGGCTGTGTGATAGTGTGGGATTATCTTTTTGTATACTGTGAAGATGTCTTTCTGCCGAGGCATCTTCTGATTGGCTTAATAAAGAGCTGAATGGCCAATAGCTAGGCTGGAGAGGATATGCAGAACTTCCCGGCAGAGATAGGAACTCTGGGAAGGAACGAAAGAGGTAGAAATTTGCCAACAAGAAGTAGAGCAAGTAGGACACACAGTACTGAGGAGAGGTAACAGACTCCCTGGCAGAGTGTAGATTAATATAAACAGGTTAATTTAAGTTATAAGAGCTAGTTGGGAACAAACCTAAGCTAAAGCCAGGTTTTCATAATTAATAAAAAGTCACCATTGCATTATTTGGGAGCTGGAAGTCCACAAGAAAGTCTAACTACAGTGATGAGGTCAAATCTTACTGTTGTAGGAGCCCAGAGAACACAGGACAGCACAGACAAGTCTGATGGCAGTGATATCAGATCTTACTGCAGTAGGAACCCAGAGAACACAGGACAGCACAGATTCTGCCCCATCTTGCTTTACTTTCAGTCTAGAGACCAACGGGAGGGAGTGTGTCTCTCCACGACACATGCTGGAAAACATAAATCAGTCCTGTCCTTTCCTTCCCTTGTCCCCCTCTGTGTTCTCCTAGTCCCCCTCCTCCTCCTTTACATCTTCCTCCCATCTTCTACTTCCTCATCTGTAGATGGAGCCGTGGGCCGCTTCCTGCCTCCCAGCTCCTGGCCGCCTGGCTAGCTTATGCCCCAAAATAATGACACACAAATTGTATTCATATAAACACTGCTTGGCCCATTAGCTCTAGCCCTTACTGGCTAATTCTCATATCCTGATCAACCCATCTCTAATAAACTGTGTAGCACCAGTCTTACTGGGAAAGATTCAGCATGTCTGACCTGGCAGCTTGCTTCATCGCGTCTGCCCCAGAGAGGAGAGGAAATGGCGTCTCTGACCTCACTTCCCTTCTTCCCAGCATTCTATTCTGTCCACTCCACCCACCTAAGGGCTAGCCTATCAAATGGGCCAAGGCAGTTTCTTTATTAGCCAATGTCCTTCCTCCATCACTCATCATCTTCCTCCTCTTCCTGATTACCAGCTACTTCCTTTTTCTCATCTATCTTCTCCCTTCTCTTCTTTCTTTTCTTCTTCATTTCCTGTTCCTCTCCTCTCTCTTCCTTACCTTTAAAACCTCATTCCTCCACTTGAGAAATCTCTCTGTGTACTGGTGGGAGGTAGAAAAATCCAAACACCGATTCTTCATTTTCCCTATTCTTACCAAATCCTTCTGATTTGTTCACCTGTGATTGGAATTGGAGGCAGCAGCATATCAAGTGGGAAAGGCCAAGATTCCTGCCCAAGGTAATGGAGTGGTGACAATAGCCCCTGGGGCAGCAGGGACAACTTCTGAAGAAGTTCAGTCTGTTAATGCAAACTGTAGGGCGTCCTCAGCAAGAGGATGGTGGATGTATCTGCAGAGAATCAGGATAAGTTTCACTTTGGACAGATTGCTGTTAGAAGACAGGGTGAGTGCGTGACTGTGTCTCAGTGACAGTTTATGGACAGGAGACAAGAGGAAAATGGAGTTCTCTGACTGATGGAGTAGCAGTTTCTGTGTGACACAGGGAGGAATGTTTGGTGTTGATCTATGATGAACCTCTGTGATGTCCGGACCACAGTGAGACCAGTGTGGATAAAATGGCTTTGCTGTAATAGCCTGCAAGTTGGTAATGCCGTTGAGGCCAAATCATGCCGCTTAGGCTTGCTTCCTGGGGTTTTGTCCTCTTTCTCAGGACTCAGTGATGACAAAATCCACAGTGTGAGCTGTGATGTGACCCCTTGGTGCTCTCGCCCACCTCAGCCATGTTTCTCATTGTAATTCCGATTGCGTTTATTTTGCATCCAGGTCTTTCAATGGGTTACCTGATACCTCACAGGTAATTATTTCCCTCCTTAAATGATCCAGAATAAACTAAGATCTTAGCTCTTAAAAGGTTGTCAAACATTGTATTTCTTTGAGAGCAGAAACTCAAAATGCTCTAAACTGGCAGTTAATTTCTGTTATGTTCTTAATTGCTTTTTGTTATTCTAAATCTCTGATCGTATGATTTTGGAAAACCATTTATCTTCGCATGAGCGATGACTCCTGGGAGCATCCTGAGGACCATTAAGTCTGAGCTGGTGAGTCCCGAGTCTCCAAGGATGTCCTGTCACTCCTCTGTGACCCTTTGGTAGATGCTACACCTCAGACAAGAAATAGGCGTCACCCTAAAAGGTAGTAGGCTTTCAACAGGGACTCCTTCCAGCTTTCTCTGACAAGTTCTTAGCCAGGTACAGTGGTTCCTACCTGAAAAGCCTGCATTTGGGAGGCTGAGACAGGAGCATTATGTGTTTGAAGTCAGCCTGGTCTATATAGCAACTACCAGATTGGACAAAACACTATATAAAAAACATGCAAACCCAACCACTAACAAAAGCAGTTCATGCAAAACTAAAATTTGGGACTATAAGCTGCCATGGGCAAACCTGGGTCAGGATGTGATTTGAAATAACTCTCAGGGGAGAAAAGAACTCACAGGCCATTCAGTGTGTCTAGAACTTGAGAACAGATCATGTGTGAGGATAGAGCATCCAGGGGTCCAGGCTGTGGACTTTCTGAAAAGAATAAAGCAAACACAGACAAGAACCTAAAGCTCAGAGAAAGATTCCTTGGAACAGGACAGATGAACCTCTTCTTTATCTGGAGATTGCAGAGGTCCTGAGGGTCAAATGCAGGAAACTTTTGGGCAGTGTCATTTTACAAATGGGAAAAGAAACTCAAGAGGCCGAGTCATGTGCGCATCACCCCACAGTGACCTTGGAGCATCAGTGACTGAGCTGCATGAATTGGGGGAGCATGGCCTTCATTTGACCTTCAAAGCATGAACACAGATGGGAGCTGGATACCTCCGGGTAATGTATGTGGAGAAAATATGTCTGCCTGGTGTGTGCCAACTCCATTGCTCCCTGGATCACTAGACCACGGAGTGAGGTCACTGAGTGTGAAGGACACAAAACCAGGCTCAGGGGTAAAGACCAAATTCTCAGAAACAGAAATCCTTTTCAGTTTTAGGTTCCCTTCAAAATGCAGTAAACACATTGTAAAATTAAATTTTCCTCTGTCATCCAACATGAGAGCATCAGCCAAGAGACAGACACATTCTGACCGAGAAGCCTCTAGACAAGGATGTGGCCAGAAGAAAGATGACCTCCACTCAGCTTCCCAACCAGTCAAGGACAGAAAGACATGGACCTGGCCAGGTCACCGTCCACCTTCTGCCTGTCCTCATGGCTTCCTCAGTGCAGATTTAATACCCGCAACACCTTTGGTAAAAGTGCTCACCAGTTACTCAGGGCTTACTATGGGAGATGCGTTCTAATTGACTCAACCCATCTCTGAAATGCATGCCTGAGAAATGTGGTATTATTCTTCCTGTTTTACAGGGGGAGGAAACCAGAGTGTAGAGATGCTAAGCACCTTCCCCATTGTTCACACAGGCTTCCAGCAGGCTGAACCAGGCACCTACCCCAGACGTTCTGGCTGCAAAGTACCTGCTCCCAACTCTGTCTCTAAACTCTGAATCCCTTGAAGTGTGACATTTGGCAGAAATAAACTTGGCAACCATGAAGACAATATTCCGTTTTCATAACCCACTTTGACTCAGCTTCCCCTTCCTGGGATTGGTACAATCCTATGGAGATTCTCTAATCCATCTGGGGTCTCTGGATGCACACTCGATGTTTCTAGGACACTTGGAGGCCCATTGACTGCGCAGCGAGAGACAGAAAGGAAGACAAAGTTTCGGCTTTGCTCTTTGATGACGGGAGTGATGCTGGCTTCTCCTCCTGAACTTTCAGTACTTCTCTGGCTCTCTGGTATTTCCTCGGCTCCATTTATCTAATTCACTCATGGAGAAGAAAATATTAAAAAAAAAAACCCAGCACATGAAGTCTCCCACCTACATTGTTAGCCACCAGCAATGAACTTCCTCAATCAGATGTAACACTCCTTTTATGATTAATTATCCTTATTTAGTACGCTTAAGGGGGAAAAGAACCAAACAAAAATATTAAAGTTGGAGGTAGCACAAGCTAATTTGATAATATTGCCATGACGACTGAGTGAATGAATACATGCCACTTCCCTTGAAATATTTTTTCCTGTCAGAATTTATGTCTTTCCTAAGCGGGGGTGTTTTTCTTCATGCACTGTGTGGATGTAATGGGTAAATGGTAGCTTTGTGTCCTCTTTGGGCCCATTAGAAATTATAGGCCACAGAAATCTACAAACCAAAGGTTGACTACAATCAGGGCTAAAGGGTATTTGACGAATCAGAAGAAAATGGCAAATTACTTGTAAGATAAAACATGGGCACTGGCATCGTCACACCGAACTTTAGAAGACACATCATCCCGGAGGAGTGAGGGGTTTGTCTCCACTGGCTGTTATCTCTAAGGACCTGAGCCACCAACCTGCTTTTTCAGGAGATGGAAACACTTGCCTCTGGGGTCACTGAAGTAGAGCCAAGCCATGAAGGACCCCCCGGAAAGAACTGGCCCTGGCAGGCATGGGCAACAGTGACCCCAGGGTGCAAGCTATTTGCAAGGCTCTCTGCAGCCCAGACCTGGGAGGAGCAGAGGCAGGCTGTCTGCCAGCAGAGGGGGGTCAGTTTAAAAGGGGAGCAGACAAATAAGGGGTGGGGTGGCGCTCAGTGTGACTTTGGAAGGCATCTTCTCTACCCCCAGTAGGAAAACGGTTGCCGGAACTGGCATCCTTGATATTTAGAAGCCTAGTAGTCCCTTGGCTTTAATTTTTTTTGCTTCTTTGCAGAGGTAGGCACAGACTCTAGCTGCTGCCCAGATTCCCCTGGGCTCAGGGGCGGGACAGTTTTCCTTGGTAAGGAAGTTGTTTTCCTGTAAAGCCATTTTGGCCCCAGGTGAGGAGTTTTCACTTGGATGTCAGTGGGGCTCTTCTGATGTTTATAAATGGAGCAATGTACAGTTGGAACAGTTATTTTAGGTAAAAAAAAATGTCAATTTCTTCATGCGATCGGGCACTCTGTGTTTGAGATAATTTTTTTCTAAGGCTTCCCGGTGCACAAAAGCCCCCCACTTTGCTTCACAAGGTCTTCAAGTTTTGATCATGACAGCTCTCTGATTTCTGGAGTGCCCTGGATAGAGGCCCACTGAAAATAACCAGGAAAGATGGACTAGAACTTTCTGCTTCACACACAGGGCGGAGGAGGGACAGACCTTTTCCAGGCAGAGCATCAGCTGGCAGTGGAGACTGGCTCACACAGTGCTTCTCTCCCGAATTGGAGCACCTTTTCAGGAGTCTGCACACCTGGGCTGTGCCTCAACCACATGCAAGGAGGTCTCCAGCTCCAATTCTGTCTGCCCACAGGCTTTCATGGTTACTGCCCTGTCCAGGTGGACAGGCTGCCCGGAGTCTCTCCCTGAATCAGTCTCTTCTGTGACCGTTCAGCCCCTCTGAATGCCTGACGTTATTCCCCAATCTAAACTCCTCCAAGCTGTTCAATGTGATCCTCAACCAAAGTCTCACCGCCTGGAAACTCGACAGATTTCAGCACAGGGCTCAGGAGCACCCAAGGGATCCAGGTTCCCCACAGGAAGATGCCAAGGAAACCCCTGTTGTTAGAATTCCAGGCTTCTTGCTGGGCTGGGTGGTGGTGGCAGACACCTTTAATCCCAGCACTCGGGAGGCAGAGGCAGGAGGATCTCTGTGAGTTCGAGGCCAACTTGGTCTACAAGAGCTAGTTCCAGGACAGGTACCAAAGCTACACAAGAAGCCCTATTTCGAAAAACAAACAAATAAACAAACAAAACCAACAACAACAAAAGAATTCCAGGCTTCTTATGCCCATAAATTCATTTCCTAGACTTAAGTGTCTATCTTCATATAGATAAAAAGAGAAGTTTTCATCCTTGTTTCTCAACCTATTTGTATGTTATGAGGGCTATTGTATTTTCCATTATCTTCTTTTTTTACATTAAATAATTTTATTTTCATAAGATCAGTCAATACTGTAGCAGGAAGCACTAATAGGACTTGGTGGGGTGTATGAAGGTGGAGGGGACTTGGGAGAAATGGGGGGGCAAGTTGGGATACAACAAATGTATACACGTGTGAAATCATCAATGAATAAATAAAAGAATCTACAATTTTCCACATACTTTTTTCCCTCAAGCTTCAGCACTTGGTTCTTGCTCACGGTACAATGCAGCATTAGATACATGTGTGTGTCACTCTTGACTTTCTGTGCATCATAATTTTTCTTCAGAGAGTCTCTTGACGGGGACCACTGCCATTTACTGGTGACTTAACTCCTATTTTATACTATCATCCCTGGGTAAACACAAACTTCTACAGCCATTCAAGGGCAGGTGTGAAGTGGCACAGTGCTTGTGTGTAACCCGTGCATACCCTGGACATCCACGGCCTTGCCCGATCAAGTCTACTCAGGGTGCAATTGGATTGCTTCATTTTTTGTTAACCTGACATAAGCTAGAACCATCTGGGGAAAGAGAATCTTAATGGAGGGGTGGCCTTCGTCAGAGGGAGGCAAGGCCAAGTACTGTTTTCCTACTCCATGTTCTGTGTGGGAGGGGCGTGGGAGGGCCCCACCCCCGCCCACTCTGGGCCGTGCCACCCCTGGGCAGCTGGTGCTGGGTTCTATAAGGGAGCAGGCTCAGCAAGCCATGAGGGGCAAGCAGTTCCTCCTTGGCTTCTGCTTCTGTTCCTTCCTGGAGTTCTGACCTCTTCTCTCAGTGAGGGACTGTAACCTGTCAGGTAAATAAACCCTTTCTTCCCCAGGTTGCTTTTGGTCATGATGGCTATCACAGTAACAGAAAGCAAACTTAGGTCAGTGATGTAAATAGTCATTGCTGTATTGTTTAGGGGAAAATGTTTGTGTGCCTTACGTTTTTCACTGAATGATCTTTTGACTGGGTGTTGGCTGCATCTCTTGAGTGGGGACTGCACCAGATACACATATGTGCAATTCTGTGTGTGTGTGTGTGTGTGTGTTTACACAGGTAAGTCCTTTCTTGGCCTGCCAATGATAACAGTGGGAATACTCCTGAGGAAAAAGGGTTCTTTCCTCTCCCTGGGTCAGTAAGGATAGACCAAATTTCACTACAGTAACAACCACTACCACCATCACCACTCCCCCCCACCCCCAAATCCCAGAAACATGCTGTAACAATGTGTCTCTCTTGCCTAGGCTGTGTATTTACAATGGCAGCTTTAGGACCTTCATTCCGTGTTATTTATGGAAATCTTCCCATGGCTTTTAAGGCACTCATGAGAACCCCATGAGGTATGACTGATGTCACGACCCTTGTTGGATGGTGTGTACTTGAACTCAGTATGTTGCTTGTATAACCCTACCTATGCCCAGGTCTTCTTTGCTGCTCTTCTGTTGTTGGGAGTTCTCAGGGCCAGTGAACTAGAGGAGCTCTGTATCCACTCTTCTAAATGTTCGTATGTCTGGAGAAGAGAGAGCTCAGTTGTAGACGGTTTCCTTCCCTCCCCCTTGAACAGACTGTCACGAACAGGTTGACAGCTAAACAATGCAGGGTGCATATATGTATACAGACACAGATATCTAAACAATGCAGGGTGCATAGATGTATACAGACACCGATATCTAACAAGGTCAGAAACATAGGTGCCTGGAATGCTCAAAGAATACTCCACTGAGATGGGTATTTGATCATCATTTGAAATGTTTATGACTATTTCTGTTATTACCTCTTCTTATGCTTTTATTTCTCTTTGAGGTAGAACTTCCTTTGCTGAATGTAATTGTTTAAAATTGCATTAATGTGTTAATGAACAAAGACAAAACGATGCAGGCACATGTAAGGCGGTCCGGGACCGTGTACTGCATGGGTAAGGCTGGTCCACAACCGTGTGCTGCAAGCATGCAAAGGTGGTCTGGGACCATGTACTGAAGGCATGTGTAAGGCTGGTCTATTGCTGTCTGCTGTAAGCATGTAAGGCGGTCTGGGACCGTGTACTGCATGGGTAAGACTGGCTCATGTTGGAATTTTATTCAGTTTTGGATTATGTGCTGAATACCAAATGGCTCCAGGGACCTGAACCTCACTGGGGGAAATGCGGGAACGAAGAAAAGACAGACACAAGGACATACAGACAGCAGGTCGTGATTGGGTGGATTGGATCTTTGAGGAAGAAGGTGCAACACCCTGGGAACTCATCATGTTTATAACAGAGTTGAATAGAGAGCCGAGGTTATTGCATACAACTGAGCTGTAGAAGGAGGCAGGGTTTTACACACAGACAAGGAGGCGAAGGTTTGTGGTGTGCAGCTGGATCGAGGAGGCAGGTTTAGCTAATCTCAGTGGGAGCCATCTCTGTGGGGGAGCAGCCTTCAGGCCATTACTGTCTCAGAGTGAGAAGCCTAGGGTAGACATTGTCTGAGCACACTGTTGGCACCTGTACTCGGACCCCTGGGAAGATTTTGCCATCTTTCTGAGCCTCATTCTGGGAGATTTGCCATTTTCGCATCCTCCTGAGGCTATGGAATCCTTGCTGTGGTCATGGCCAGGTCAACAGCGTACACACACACACGGTTCCCTCACTCCTTGCACACACCTTTTCTTGCAATAATGCATTCCTTCACCTCCATGAGCTATGAACACACACTCCTTTCCATAAACCACTCCTCCCGACCCCAGAATTCCCTTTGACACCCATTTCCCACCCCGTATCGGGCTACATATACTCCCATCTCTGGACTATGGTACAAGTTTCTCTGCCCTTGATAACAATGAGGTTTAGACAGTGTTTATTCAAGTGTATCCAGGCGTGCAGACTAGCAGGGTTTATCCAGCCACTGACCTGGGTGCCATGCATAGTCAAGCAAAACTGTGTCAGCCTCCAGTCACCTTTTAGGGAGAATCCCCTGTTTACAATTTCATGCCTACAAGTAATTGGCTGTGTATATGTTTACAATCAGACGCATTGTGGAAAGGAGCATGCAAAACAGAGAGCCACTCAGACTACACCCCGTAGTAACAGCCTGACTTCCCTCGGATGGAAGAAACAGAGTCTGGGTTCCATGCTGTATCTTGGGGTCCCTGAGAACACACTGCTGTGACCATGATTATTCTCAACAGCGTACTCTTTACTCTGCACTATCGCTTTGTTCAGAGTGAATAAATGTCTTGATTCTTTTGCAATTCTGTGTGAGCCCTCGTTTTTTAATTCTTTGGGTTGCAGACCAAATGCCTGAAAACACCTGGCCCAGACCAGCAGAAACAAACTTTGTCTAGGAGCAAGTTCTGGCCCATTTTCTATAACAAGAAGAAAACTTGCTAATGTCATTTACCATTTAAAAATTGTATCATGCTATTAGACTAATATAGTTCATTTTGCTGTCTTGCAATACATATATAAATAATTTCCTACTGCTTAATTGAATAGGCACTCCATAATCCAAATGGAAGGCTGAGACTGAATAACTGGGTAATATTAATTCATGCCTAACCAATTTGCTTGAGTTTGGGTCTTTTGCCAGAAAATATATGATATAATTTAATCAAAAGCAATGTATGTCCTTTCTGTGTTTTATTGCTCAATTCTATACATATAGAATATGTGTCCAGGCATAGAGGTGTAACTGCAAGAACACAAGTTAAGCATGTTTCAATTTCTTTATGAGCATAAAGGATCCTTCAATGCAGTATAAAGTATGTGGCATGTTCATGTGTTTGTGTATGTGGGAACTTGTGTTTTAACTTAGAAATACCTGAAAAAAGACACAAGAAGATTAGACTCACCAGGGAGAATAACCTTTGCTGTGATTGAAATGGTAGCAGAGTTGAGATTGGGGGATGGCGGTCAAGGGAGACAGATCTCTGTGGGTTGCATTTCTTCATATATTAGCGCCTGCATCTGTCAGGAGAACTGTGTTCCATAGGAGCTTTCCCTTATTTTATATCAGTGTGTCCTGGTAGCAGTCACAGCAGCGACCTGTTGATTCTGGATGGCCAAGGGCTGCTGGCTGGCACCAGAGGCTTTAGGGTGACTTAACTCTAGACAGAATTGTTTCCAATGTCCACCTAAGGAGGCCCTCAGCAAAGCAAACATTGATTTTGGAGGAATGCTTTTTTTTTTCTCTATTTGATGGTTGCCAGGAGCCTCTAAATAGGATCCCTATTTTTCTTTCCTATTAATATTAACCCCTTTAGAGGCCCATGATGAAGTACAAGTCAGTCAGACTTGTAGGATGTTACAGGAGCCAGTGCCTCCCGTCAAGAGCAGTTCACAGGAAGGACTCCGCAAGTGACTGAACATGAACTCCATCCTTGGAGGGAGCTCTCAGTGCCTGGGTGGCCTCTAGTTTGCTGCTGGTTCCCTGGGCTCCTCCTGCCTCAACGGGCCAGCTCCCAGGACTATAAATCATATAGATGTGAACCCCATCCTGAAGTAACCAGTTTGCTTTATTTATTTGGAAAATGTCAGTAACTGCTCTCTCAGCGGCTAGGCTGTTGAAGCCGCCATCACTGAGGCAGTCTCGGGAATGTTTAGTCTTAACACTGTGTGGTTTCTTTCAGTGGCTCCCAAACTACATTTGGAAGAGAGACATGCTGGTACCAAAGCGTGGTGGATTCACTTCCAGGTAACCTGGGGTGCCTCGGAACGCCTTCGGTTCTGAGGCGGCGTGAAGTGGAACCTCTCCCTAAACAAGCCAGACCCGCACAGTCATAAACAAGAACACACACACACACACACACACACACACACACACACACACCTTGGTGTTCTGGGGTGGAATCTGAAGAAACTAAGTCCAGTTTCAAATGGAATTTTAGCCAGGGTAATTTTTAATCTTTTTAATGTAGTTGTGGTCGTTCATGTAAATCTCTTTTCTGAAACACACATATTCCATTTCCTCCTGGTGTGTTACATGTCTTAAAATGTGTATTTGAATAAAATAAAACGAATGCTTAAAAATGAATAAAATCATTCATCGGGGAGCAATGATGTGAGTTTGTGCTTGGGACTCCTAAGCCAAAATGTCAGAAAAGACCGCATTCTTCTTTGTAATTTACCAAGCAACCTTTTGCTGGAGAGCCAGTAATGGGGGAGGCTGTGGGCGGCAGGGGCTTCACTCTGTTAGGAAATGGCAGCGGTGCACGGCTTCTTCCTGGAGTTAGTAGACAAGGGACATTTTTAAAGCCCTTTTTAAAGGTAGTAACAAAAGGCAGGGTTGGCATAACATACGCAGGGAAGTGTAGTTTCTTTTTAATTTCATGTGGATGCAGAGGGATGCATTCCTCGTCTGGGGCCAGACTAAACCAGACACATCGTTTAAGGACTCTGGTGGTTCACTGTGCTGGAAAGGGTGGCTTTTCCAAGACCTCTGCAGACGGCCTTGCCGTTAACTTTCATGGTCAAGGAGAAAGGCTAGCAGGACAACATCCCTGTCTCTGTCTTTCTCCTCTACTCACTCCTCTGCACTCTTATCACCTGCTAGGGTCTTGATGTCACCGTGGTATCTTGTTATCAGCACAGGTCACCCAAATCACTTGAGCCCTGGAGGCAACATGGTCCTCAGTCGCCAGCATGGTCTCAGGTGGCTGGCCAGACTCCTGGCATCAGCATGGCCTTGGAGTCATGGACACCAGCTCAGACCCTGACTGCTGTAAGACCACAGAGCCAGACACGAATGGCTCTCAGCTGCAGCCCTGGTCTGGACAACACCAGGAGACCTTGTGGCAGCACTGGTCACTCAGACTGGCGTGACTCTGGTGGTAGCATGGCGGCTGGACACCAGTATGACCACAGGTTGTGGCCTCAGATAGCAACTTGGGCCACAGATATCAACATAGACCCTGGCTGCCATAGGACCATGGACTCAGACACGGTCCTTGGCAGTAGCCCAGGTTTAGATTTCACCAGTCCAAGTGGCAGCAGGCCCATCAGTTCAGCGTGGCCCCTTTGACAATGTGTCCCTCCGACACCAGCATGGCCCCAGGGGGCAACCAAGACCCTTGGTATCAGCATGGCCTTGAATGGTACCAGAAGCCATGGACATCAACACAGACCCTGGCTATCTTAAGGTCACAGACCCAGACATGGTTCTCAACTCTAGCCCAGGCCTGGACCCCACCATAGTGCCTTGTGGCACTAGAGGCCACTCAGGTCATATTAATTTTCTAATCATCCATATCATTACATAGGTAATACAGTATAGCTCCTCTGCGTCTTTCAATAGCATTTGAATTTTCTCTTAAAACCGATTAAGAATTTGTATTAGGTTTTGTATTGGCTATGGTAGTTATGCTAGCTGCTGTAACAAACAGTTCCCAGAGTTTTCTCATTCATCTCTCAGGACAGTATGGATAGGTGGGTCTCTTCTGATTCACTGAGTAATTGTGGGAACCCAAACGAAAGCTCTACCTACCACCACCCACGGGAGACTCTGGGTCTTGTCATTCGGTGAGTGTGGTGTTGGTGTCAACTGTCAACTTGACAAGATCTAGGCAAGCCTTCAGGTCTCCCATAAGGGGTCATGTAGATTAAGTTAACCCCTGGGCACATTTGTGAGGACTATAGGTTAGCTTAACCTCTGGGAACATTGTGAGGACTCTCTAGGTCAGGTTAACTTCTGGGCACATTGTGAGGACTCTCCAGGTTAGGTTGACTTCTGGGCACATTGTGTGAACTATCTAGGTTATGTTAACCTCTGGACACATTTATAAGTGACTCTCTAGGTTAGCTTAACCTCTGGGTACATTTATGAAGGACTGTCTAGGTTACATTAACCTCTGGGCATATTTGTGAAGACTCTCTAGGTTAGGTTAACCTCTGGGCACATTTATGAGGGACTGTCTAGGTTAGGTTAACTTCTGGATGCATTTGTGAGGACTCTCTAGGTTAGATTAACCTCTGGGTACATTTATGAAGGACTGTCTAGGTTACATTAACCTCTGGGCATATTTGTGAAGACTCTCTAGGTTAGGTTAACCTCTGGGCACATTTATGAGGGACTGTCTAGGTTAGGTTAACTTCTGGATGCATTTATGAGGACTCTCTAGGTTAGGTTAGCCTGTGTGTGAAAGCATCTCTCTTATTACTTACATAAAGTCCAAAAGAATCTGCCCAAATGCTATTAAAGGCAGTGGGAGTTTAGTCATTGGAATCAGGGTTAGCTCAGCTACAATATTATCATCTTACACACTAGCAATGACCAATATAAATAAGACAGCTAGTATGGCAGATAATTTTCTTCTTGCTTTATTTGTCTCTAGGTTGTGACAATTTTAGACTTTGTGTTTTTAGTCTTTTGTCTTTTATAACTTAAATGTAAAAAATTTCATGATACTAAACAGGACTTTTGTTTGTTATAATAAAACTGCATATGAAGAAAACCCAACCCCTTGGGATGCCACCGGCAGCATCTGGATGCTTATCTTGATGGACCATCTCTCCACACTGAGGGTTATGGCCATTCCCTGAGAGACAGCAGGATTCTGGGAGTGTCTGTCCTCATTGTTTCCAAAGCAACAGTTCTGTTATCCTGGAAGTGGAGTCCTATTTATTCAGAAAGTATCTAACAGTTCTCTTGCATAGGTCTGAGTATTCACTGGTGATAAAGATCTTCAAGTTAAACTTGGCCTGCTTAACTGAACACTTCCATCTGGATTGTCTCTCTATTCCCTTGCCCACAGCCTTTTTCTGTTAACTAAACCCTGCAGCAGAGACTATTAGCCTTTCTGGTACTTATTATCAGTGGCAGAAACAGTAACATTTGCGCTCAGAAAAATCAGACTTCAGGTTCTACCATCACCATTTAGTATTTATTCTACGAAGCACCTATATTTTCCTGCCTTGATTCGATTTATTATTATTGTTAATAATTTTATGTCAGGATGCAAACTAATATGCTTCATTATGACATCTCTAAGGTGTTTTTATTCTGTGCATACAGATATCTTGCCTGCATGTAGATGTGTGCACTACGTGTGTGCAGTGCCCCAAGAGGCCAGAAGAGAGTGCCAGATCACCCAGAGCTGGAGTTGTGAGCCCCATAGAGGTGCTGGGGGGCCAATCCCAGGTCCCTTGGGATAGTAGCTCTCTCTCTTAACTGCTGAGCCATCTCCTCGACTCCTGCCACATCCCCATACAAATGTGTGGAATACATTTTGTTCTAAGCTGTACCCTTCCTCCAAAACTCTTTTTGGTGGGACTGCGATGGAGTAGAGATCACATATTTATGAGACTTTGTTTTTGAAAGGCAAGCTTACTTTTCCTAATTTCTCATCCTGTGTCCCACAGTGATGACGCTGCAAACTGTGTCTCCAGTGCCCCCCTCCCCAACTCACATTTCCAAATCCCTATGGGAGTCACCGTATGAGTGAGTGAAAGCCTCAGTCAGCCGTGTGGAAGCATACATCATCTTTCGCCCAGAGTCTGTGCATAGATGTGCTCTCAACGCTGACAGGAAGTGTTATCCTTTGTCCAATTGGGGCAGAGATGGAGCTATTCAGGGCTTGGCTTCTTCTACATTTCCTCTTTATATCTCATCCAGGTTTAGCGAAAAAACGCCTCGTGGAACTGGTGTGGGTGCATGGCCAGCATCCCTGTCATGATGGATCGTGAGGCTTCTTTTACCCAGCGCTGTTGGGTGGAGTAGAATGTCAGGGTAGACCTTTGCACTGTTTGTTGTTGTGGTTTTGGGGCTGTCCTCAAACTTGTCATATATCTGAGAGTGAATTGAACTTCTGACCCTCCTGCTCCCACTTCCAGAATGCTGTGATTACAGCAAAGTGAACATATCTGGTGCTGGGAATCCAACTCAAGGCTGTGTGCACGCTAGGCCAGCATCTGCCATCTCAGCAGTGACCCAGACCCTGCGGCTAGGCCAGCATCTGCCATCTCAGGGGTACCCCAGACCCTGCAGCTAGGCCAGCATCTGCCATCTCAGTAGTACCCCAGATCCTCCGGCGTCTTCTTCATTGGCTCCCCCAAGTCAGCCACATCTTCTTTACCATGGGCTGCTCTGTTGTGAGGACTCTCCAGGTCTGCAGAACTGGCTGCGCTAATGTTTAACCCCCAGAGATTGGTCTCCATCGCTGCCCAACAGCTCTGAGAAGGCAAACCTGGTATGTGAGATGGCCCCATGCGTCCCTCTTCCAGCCACGTTCAAGGCCGTCTCTGTCATCTCTCTACTCAGCCCAGATGGCCTCCACACTCAGCTCTGGTTTTACAGTTCAGAAAGTTAACTCTCATTTCTTAGCAATTTCAAGTTTGCAGAAGTTCTGAGAGCTATAGCTCTCATCTGTTCTCTTGCCCCTCTCCCACGCACAGGTATCCCCTCTCACACTCATGTCTTCCTGTAAGGGCACACGTGACTTGAAATTCCCAAGCCACTATTGATCGTCATCATTAACTAATAGTCCATACAAGGAGTCGTTCTGCTTGGGTTTTAACAAGCAGCCTGTAAAGTTGTCCATCACCTTAAACACCCTGCACTCCACTTTTTTCTCTACCTCCATCTTTGAAAGTAACTGGCCTCTCTGTTCTCCTTACTTCTGTCTCTTCTAGAATGTTGTATGGTTGAAAAGGTTCTGTCTACGATCTTTTCAGCTGTGAAAGTAAGTCCCCTTTTAAGGCTGAGGCCATGGATTGATTCTGAGCTGTAAACCCGAGGAGCTGTGGCCTTGTGGGAGACTTTTGGGTCATTGAGGGTGTGACCTGAATGAGATTTGGGTGCCTTGGTCCTGTCTCCCTCCTCTTTATGTTCCTGGTGAGCGCTTTGGCTTGGCCACAGGCGTTTCCCATTCTGTGATGCTCTGTCATAGGCTCAGCAGGACTAGGAACTGTGAAACTTTGAAAACCGCAAGTCAAACCAAACTTTCCTCTTAGGCTTGGTTCAGTTTTGTTTGTTTGGTTTTGTTTTTTGAAGCAAGTCTTACTAAGTGGTCCTGACTGGTATATAACTCAATGTATAAACCAGACTGGCCTCAATCTGGTGGCAATCCCGCCTTATGTCCTGAGTGCTGGGGCTATTGTGTGGACACCACACTAGCCTGCTTTCTTCAGTTGTAAGCCTCGGGTGCAGGTCACTGTGACAAAGTCTGCCCATCAGGGAGACACAGGTGTCTTCTTTATCAGTGTCCAAGGATCTTGACAGCAAGAACAGGGTGTTACTTTGATGATTCATGCCCTCAGTCTGGGCCTTGACCTGCACTTGGTATCTGTTTGCAACTTGGCAAGTGCTGGCAACTTAGAACTCTGGCACTCTTTCTGCAAAACCTGGAGAGGAGGTGCCCCCATGTTGGATTTTCATAAACCTTTTTATAAAGAAATTGTGTAAGACTTCAATTACAAACAAATAGTAAGACCAGAAAGAGATTAAAAATAAGAATTAAATATTCATCTATATAAACAAACCATGTCATGCTTTCTAGGATAGAACAGACAGACTTTATTTATAAAATATGTAGTTTTCAGAATATTATATTTTAGGATTGCTGAGGTAGGGAACAGCCCCATCTCTTCCCTTTAAAGAACATTCTTATACATATCCTTGGTCAAGGGCTAGCATTTCCACGTGTATCTTAAATTCCAATGATTTTATATGGCTTTTAAACAAATTGACCGTGTGTGTGTGTGTGTGTGTGTGTGTATGTGTGTGTGTGTGTGTGTGTGTGTGTGTGTGCCTGCCCCTGGGGACCACACCCAGCGTGGTGTGCATGCTAGGCAAATGCGCTACCACGGAGTTATATCTTCAGTGGTTATTTTAGAGAAAGGGTCCTGGTACGTAATTCACACTGGTTTTGAGTTTGGTATGTAGCCCAGGCTGGCCTTCAGCCTAAGATCCTCCTGCTTCCACCTCCTCAGACTTACCAGATTATCCCACCAAACCTAGCCCGGAGAGTGTCTGAAGACCACCTGAAAAGTGCATGCCACAGAACTCCTGGAGACCATGTCTCATGGACACTATGAGCAAAGAATGAATAAATGCTCCCTCAACTGAACCAGATTGCTCAGGGCACAAATGTGGCTTCCGAAATCATATATGAAACTCTGAAACATCAATCACAGCAAAAACGACATCAGACAGTCAAAAACCAAACTTGGAGGGACAGAGTACAAGTCCTGCCAGCGCCTGTGCCCACCTCCTTGCCCCAGAGTATCCACTCTGCCCCACTTCCAGCCAGCACCACAGGAACCCGGCTGTGCTCAGCCTCCGGGGGCACAAAGAAATAGCAGAAGAAATGGCAGCTCCAGGAAACAGGTCTAGTTTCCTTGAGGAGGCAAGATCTGCAGTCATTTGTAGAGAACAGTGAGCAGGTCACTGAACCAAGAAACCATGTCAGGTAGAGGAAGACACAATCCTGTTAGAGAGACTCAAGTGAGTTTCCAGGGCAGAGATGGAGAGGGATTCCCAACAGGACGTGGGCATGGCAGCCTTAGAAACTAATTTGAATAGAATTAGGACAAAGGGACCCACGCTGGCTTCTCTAAACAAAGCAAGCAACGTAAAGGTGCTGAGTGGAAATCCTCCCAAGCCCTTGTTCACGTTGAGAAGAGTTTGTAGTTCCCTCAAGATCTGGATGACTCAGCAGCAACCTGAGAGTCGGAACTCAATCATGGAAAATACAATTGCCGTGGGTGTTCAGGCATAATTACGGGCTTAGCTTGTGAGCAGAAGAGAGAGGCCAGATGGGCAGTCTGGAGGGGCAGGGGAGAAGCAGAGTACTGTCAGCTAGCCCTCCCCGCTTACGCAGGGAGCCTGAGATGCCCAGCAGGACCCGCCGAGGTGGGGTGTTCTCAGCTCTTTCTCCATGTTGTCAGCACATGACATGCTGGCCTGATGTCACTGCGGTTCAGAGGGGCAGGGTGGAGGCAGAGGGCTCTCTCGGCACAGAGCAAGGACTCCTGAGTGGTTTGTCAGAATTTTGTGTATGAGATCTCGTAGACCTAACGTCTAATGCTCCTTTCCCATAGTCATGGTCTCTCACAAGTTCCTCTTTGTACCGATTCTAACCTGGGACTAGCGAGGGAAAGAAATTCTGGGAAACACTTCGCTGGTTAATCAAGTTCACAGAAACGCAACAGATTAATAAATACATAGATTAATAAGAATATAGGTTAAACAACCAAGCAATCCTAGCAAGCTATTACCTCTAGACAAAGACATCATCATGTAAGAAACAGATACATAAGGTGCTAGGAGAGAGATCCATCAGGAAAGATCTCGCCATGTAAGCACAGGAGCTGAGCCAATGCTCAGAACCCGTGTAAAACACTAGCAGATTGTGGTGGCAGGCTCTGGTCAGCCTGGTGGGGAGTGGTAGACACAGATAGATTCCTGGAGTTTGCTGACCAACCAGCCTAGCCTACTGGGCAAGCTCCAATGTTGGGACCAATTAAGTCCTGGCCTTCAGCTGCCCTTCCCTGCTAGAGCCTTCTAATTGAGTTACTAGAAGCTGTGCCTAGCTTAGAGGATGAGAGGATAGTATTTTCACCTGTTGGCTATTGACTGCAGGGTATTTAAGCCTTCATGGTGCTATTAAAGAGGGCTTTTTGGTACCAGTGTTGGAAGATCTGTGTCTCGGTCTGTCTCTGCGTGTGTATTTTCAACCTCCAGCCCCTTGCCCGAAGCTCACAAACTGGGTTCTAGCGCATAGAGAACAGGCGGGGGTGGGGGGGAGTGGGGGGTGGGGTGGGGGCCGCGGCATGCGGCACTCCAAGACACAGGGAAGGACCCTAACTTTAAAAAAAGGTATGGTACCCAATAAAGGACACGCAAGGTTGATCGCTGGTTCCCATGCAGGACCTCCTGCACACACCCATCCACATGCACTTTTAAATACATGTGCACCCAGTCACATACACGCACACACACACACACACACACTCTCACACACACACTCATGCACACTTCACACTCTCGTATTCATACACAAGCAGAAACAAATATACTGAAAGCATTTCTCACAAACAATCTGTGAATAGTACTTCACTCGGTCACCCTAGCACTCAGTGCCTGGCATGTGATACAACCGCAAATCACACGTCTGTGGACTAGATGGGAGGGAGGACATTTTTCTCAGGGAACAGAGCTAAAGGCAATATGCAAGATTTCTAAGTCTTTACATTGAAAATTAGCATAATAGCTACTGCTGAATTTTTATAAAAATGGTAGTAAATCAGGCTCATACTAAGGTAAAAATCTACACATAACAGGAAAATCCACAAAGGTGAAGTTTGAAAATAGTTGGTAAGAGGTGGCCAGGATTGCCTTTTTTCTCCCATAAGACTTCAAGATTCATTAAGTTCAGATAGGCAACGCTGTAATAAAATGACATTTTATTAGCATGGACATGGTGTCAGGAAGAGATGAGAGTGTGAGCAGAATCAAATCAATAAGAAATTTATAAAAATACTTTATGTTGTGATAAGTGGATAAAAAATAAATCTGAATCAGTAAAGGAAATATGAAGGTAAAATAATTGATTAAAAAATAATACAATGTAGTCGAAGGTTGTTCGTTCATTCACGGCCACTCTGACTCAAAATAATCACACAGAAACCATATTATTTATAATACTGTTTGGTCAATAGCTGAAGTATATTTCTGGCTAACTCTTAAATCTTAAATTAACTAATTTCTATTCATCTGTGTATCACCACATGGCTGTGGCTAACCGGCAAGGTTCCAGCATGTTCTTCTCCAGCAGCAGCTACATGACTTCTCCCTGACTCTGCCTACTCTCTCTCTATCTTTTCCAGCCTGGCTATATTTGCTAAGCCACTGGCCAAAACAGCTTCTTCATTTATTAACTAATAAAAACAATACATATACAGAAGGACTTCCCACACCAATACAGCCTTTCTGATTCTTTAGGGTAAAATCACAATAAATAGGGGAATCTGAACAATGAACAAAAATCATTTACAGCTTCCTGGCCAGAGATTATTTATTAAACAACAGCACATTATCATTTACAATTATAACTTAATTTTAAATACATTTTTGTGGTTCTTCTAATAGCTTATTAGGGAAAATTAAAACATGAATTATTTCCCTGCCTTCAAGCAGTTGCTGTAGTTGCGATTAGCTAACACTTTGTGCTTTTCTTGTTAATTCCGTGGAACACACTGTTTTCATTAAATACAGTGAACAGTTTAGAGAACTTCTTTCAATAAGAATTTCAGATTAGGCCAACAAATTCTTTTTTTCTTCCCTTTTTGAGACAGGGTTTCTCTGTAACTTTGAAGCCTGTCCTGGAGCTAGATCTTGTAGACCAAGCTGGCCTCGAATTTACAGAGATCCACTGGCCTCTGCCTCCCAAGTGCTGGGATTAAAGACACAGCTCAGTGAGCCTTTTTTTTTTTTTAGAGTTTCACTATTTATTTATTGCTTGGTTTACTTTTTAAAAGTGTTTTTATTGTGCTATATATTTTTCTCTGCCCCCCTTCCTTCCTCTCCCCTCCCCTTCTACCCTGTCAATGATCCCCATGCTCCCAATTACTCAGGAGATCTTATCTTTTTCTACTTCCCACGTAGATTAGATCCACGTAAGTCTCTCTTAGTGTTCTCATTGTTGTCTAAGTTCTCTGGGATGGTGAATTGTAGGCTGTTTTTTTTTTTTTTTGCTTTATATCTAAAAACCATTTATGAGTGAGTACTTATGACAATTGTCTTTCTGGGTCCGGGTTACCTCACTCAATATGATGTTTCCTAGATCCATCCATTTGTTGGAAAATTTCAAGATGTCATTATTTTTTTCTGTTGTGTAGAACTCCATTGTTGAAATGTACCACATCTTCTGTATCCATTCTTTGATTGAGGGGCATTTAGGTTTGTTTGGCTATGACAAATAATGCCAAATATAGTTGAGCACTTGTCCTTGTGGTACGATTGAGTATTCTTTAGGTATATACCCCAAAGTGATATTGCCGAGTCTTGAGAAAGGTTGTTTCCTAATTTTCTGAGAAATTGCCATACTGATTTCCAAAGCAGCTGACCAGCTTGCATCCCCACCAGCAATGCAGAAGTGCTTCCTTTACCCCCACATCCTCTCCAACATAAGCTATCATCAGTGATTTTGATCTTCATTCCCTTGATCTCCTTTTGTTGTCTTATTGAATCATTTTCTTGCTCCCGATTTCAGTGGAATCGCTTTGAGTTTCTCTCCATTTAGTTTGTTGTTGGCTATTGGCATGCTGTACATTGCCTTTATCATGTTTAGGTATGTTCCTTGTATCCATGCTCTCTCCAAGACCTTTTGATGGAGGAGGGTCATCTGTCTACGTGTTACTTTCATTGGTTTCCATTCTTATAAGATGGAATCTCAGAGTTGTTTTGATTTGCACTTCTCTGATAGCTAAAGATGTCGAGCATTTCCTTAAGTGTCTTTCAGCCATTTTAGATTCCTCTGTTGAGAGTTCTCTGTTTATGACTCTACCCCATTTTTATTGGATTATTTGTTCTTTTGATGACCAATTTCCTGAGTTCTTTGTATATATTTGTTTGATGTAGGATTGGTGAAATCGTTTCCCATTCTGTAGGCTGCTGTTTCTGTCTTGTTGACCTCTTTGCTTTCTAGAAGCTTCTCAGTTTCAGGAGGTCCCATTTATTAATTTTTATTTTAGTGTCTGTGCTACTGGGGTTACATTTAGAAAGTGGTCTTCTGTGCCAATGTGTTCAAGGCTACTTCTCACTTTTATTTTTTCTATGAGATTCATTGTGGTTTGTTTTATGTTGAGGTCTTTGATTCATTTGGACTTGAGTTTTGTGCATGGTGATAGATATAGATCTATTTTTATTCTTCTACTGTTGGTATCCAGTTATGTCAGCACCATTTGTTAAATATGCTTTCTTTTTTCCTTTTGGTATTTTTTGCTTCTTTGTCAAAAATCAGGTATTCTAAGGTGTGTGGATTAATATCCAGGTCTACAATTCAGTTCCATTGGTCCTCCTGTCTGTACTTATGCCAGCACCAGGCTGTTCTCAGTACTGTAGCTCTGTAATAAAGTTTGAACTCAGGGATTGTGACGGTTCCAGAAGTTCCTTTATTGTATAGGATTGTTCTCGTTGTCCTGGGGTTTTTTGAACTTGAATATTGTTCTTTGAGGTCTGTGAAGAATTTTGCGGGATTTTGATGGGCACTGCATTGAATCTGTAGATTGCTTTCAGTAAGATTGCCATTTTTACTATGTTAATTCTACCTACCCAAGAGCATGGGAGATCTTTCTATTTTCTGGTGTCTTCTTCAATTTCTTTCTTTGGTGATTTAAAGTTCTTGTCATACAGGTCTTTCGCTTGTTTGGTCAGAGTAACTCCAAGATATTTTATGTTATTGAGGCTATTGTGAAGGGTGATGTTTCTCTGATTTCTTTCTCAGCCCAATTATCATCTGTGTACTGTACAGGAGGGCTACTGATTTTTTTGAGTTAATCTTATATCCTGCTACATTACTGAAAGTGTTTATGAGTTGTAGAAGTTCCTTGGTAGAATTTTTGGGGTCACTTATATAAACTATATATCATCAGCAAATAGTGAGAGTCTCATTTCTTTTTTTCCAGTTTGTATTCCTTTGATCTCCTTTTGTTGTCTTATTGATTCAATTAGAACCTCAAGTATTATATTGAGTAGCTATGGAGAGCATAGACAACCTTGTCTTGCTCCCGATTTCAGTGGAATTGCTTTGAGTTTCTCTGTATTTAGTTTGTTGTTGGCTATTGGCATGCTGTATATTGCCTTTATCATGTTTAGGTATGTTCCTTGTATCCCTGCTCTCTCCAAGACCTTTACCATGAAGGGATGTTGTATTTTGTTGGTGGCTTTTTCAGCATCTAATGAGATGATCATGTGTTTTTTTTCAGGTTTTTTTTTTTTATATGGTGGATTACACTGACAGATTTTCATATGTTGAACCATCCCTGCATCTCTGGGATGATTTTTCTGATGTGTTCTTGGATTCAGTTTCCCAGTATTTATTGAGTATTTTTGCATCAATATTCATGAGCGATACTGGTCTGTAATTCTCTTTTTTAGTAATGTCTTTGTGTGGTTTGGGTATCAGGGTAATTGTAGCCTCATAAAAATAGTTTGGCGATATTCCTTCTGTTTCTATTGTGTGGAATAATTTGAGAGTATTGTTATTATTTCTTCTTTGAAAATCTTGTAGAATTCTGAACTGAAATCATATGGTCCTGGACTTTTTTTGATTTGGAGACTTTTGATGACTGTTTCTATTTCTTTAGCAGTTATCAGTCTATTTAATTTGCTTATTTAATTTTGATAAGTGATATTTATCCAAAAATTGTCCATTTCCTTTAAGTTTTCCAATGTTGTGGAGTCCAGGTTCTCAAAATATGACCTGATGATTCTCTGGATTTCCTCCATGTCTGTTGTTATGTCCCCTTTTTGTTTCTGGTTTTGTTAATTTGGATATTCTCTCTCTCCCTTTTGGTTAGTTTAGATAAAGGTTTGTCTATTTTGTTGATTTTCTTGAAGAACCAACTCTTTGTCTCATTGATTCTTTGTTTTGTTTTCTTTGTTTCTATTTTGTTGGTTTCAACTTTCAGTTTAGTTATTTCCTGCTGTCTTGTCCTCTTGGGTGAGTTTGCTTCTTTTTGTTCTAGAGTTTTCAGGTGTTGTGCTAACTCACCTGTGTGTGATTTTTCCAGCTTCTTTATGAAGCCATTTTGTGCTATGAACTGTCCTCTCAACACTGCTTTCACTGTGTCCCATAAATTTGGTTATGTTGTATGGTCATTTCCATTGAATTTTAGGAAGTCTTTAATTTATCCATTCATTTCTTTTTTTGACCCATTGATGCCTCAGGGGAACATTGTTTAATTTCCATGTGGGCTTTCTGGAATTAGTCACTGGCTTTGGACTGCTCCATTGTAGGTTGTTGGCTTGGGTCTGCTCCTGAGGATGTTCCTGGCTCAGGCCTGTTCCCGCAGAGGTTGCTGGCCTGGGCCTGGTCTCACTCGGACCCTATCTCACAGACATCACTGACTCTTGGAGGTTGTTTTGTCATACCTGCTCTTGCAGAGGAGGTCAATGACTCGTACCTGCTCCTTTGGAGGTCGCTGGCTCAGACCTGGTCCCATGGAGGTTGTTTGCTAGGGCCTGCTTTGGAGGAGGTCACTGGCTCAGGCCTGTTCCTGCAGAGGTTGCTCCCTCATACCCCAGCCAACAAATTCTTGAGGTTGTCATTGAAATAGCCAGAGCTTCCACATGGTAATGAAATCTGAGGTCTTTGTCTGACATGATTGCCTAGTTGTTGTAGAAGGAGTTGATTCTAATGTTTGAGGAACCCAGGAGAATGAGCATGAAGGGCCAGCAGATGGAGTTCAGGAAGACAACACTGTTTGCACTGTCAGCATTGGCTTTATTGTGGAGGAGCCTGTGGGGCATCTTCACAGCAAAGCATATGGATGACAGGTGATACAGCCGGGGCTTTTGATTGATGGACAGGTTCAGATTGTGACATACATTTGGGGTCAATATGAGCAATTTTAGGACCCTACTTCTTGGGTTAAGTAATATTCTTAGACACTCAAATGTTTCAGGGGACGCTGAAAGTTTGGATTCTCACATCGGAACCACAAAGATTGAATGTGATATGGGATTGAATTCTAAAATTTCAGTGAGCTTTTTAAAAATTATTTTTGTGCATTATTTCTTCCTTGACCCATTGATGATTCAGGTGAGCCTTGTTTAGTTTCCATGTGTTTGTGAGCTTTCTGGAATTACTGTTGCTGTTGACTTCTAGTTTTAAACCATGGTGATCTGACAATATATGTGGTGTTATTCCAATTTTTGTATCTGTTGAGGTTTTTTTTTTTTTTTTGTTACTGAGGATGTGGTCAATTTTTGGGAAGGTTCCATGAGGTGCTGAGAAGAAGGCATATTCTTTTATGTTTGGCTGGAATATTCTATAGGTGTCTGTTATTTACTTACTTATTTGTATGTGTTCACATGCCACAGTGCATAAGCAGGGATCAGAGGACAGCTTGCAGCATTCGGTTCTCCTACTGTGTGCGTCCCTGACATGGAATTCAGGTCTTGAGCTTGGTGGCATGTACCACTCTCTGTTGAGCCCTCCCTTTGATCTTTGTGTCTCAGGAGAAAGTGAGAGAAAAAGACAATGCGGCACATACCCAGAGAGAACTGGTGTATTTGGAGGTAGAGAAAACAACAACTTAAAGGAAACCCCCTAATTTGTCTACCTAGCTGAATGAGCTACTTAGCTTTCTCTTTGAATTCTACAGATGCCAAGTATCTTCCCAGAGTGCCCACCCCAGCAACACCGTGGTTCAAACACACACACACACACACACACACACAATTTTATTCAACATTTTGTAGGAGATCAACTACCAACCTGCCTGTAACGAACTCTTCAGTGTTAGGGCTGAAGTTCCTGCCTTCTGGGAAACCCTTTCGTCTTAGACATATTGAGAGTAATGGTCACCCAAAGGGTTTTTGCTGTTGTTGTTTTTGCCTCTTAAGTGAGGTGTGACTCTCGGGAGCTGCCAACCAGGAAAGCCTGGATTAGGGTGGACACCTCTAACTGGTGAAGGCTGCATCAGCCTTTGGTGACCGAGCCTCATTCCCTGGGCCTCTGTCCTTCACTGCTTGGAACACGCTGAAGCTGTGGGCGGCAGACTGGCCTTGACCAGAGCTGGTGTAATTCTGAGTAAACAAGGCAGTTACTTCAGAGTGGGGTGGCCCACTCCGAGAGGAGTTACTCAAAGGGCTAATTATTAGAACGTTCTGCAGTGTCTTCTATATGACGGTGGCTGGTCAGAGCCATTTGGAGTGTAGTTTGGATCACACGGTTCGCTGCCCTGAAATGACGCTCTTTCAGATCACTGCAGTGAAGGAAATGCATTGGCTTTTGATCTTCAGAATCTGCTGCATCTGTGTGAGAACTCACTGAACATATGAGTTAATGCCTTCAGAAAGCCAGCGAATAAGGACTGGGGAGCTCAATGACATACAGTTTGGTTACTGCTGCATCTGTGTGAGAATTCAGTGAATAAAATAAAAATGGGAGGTTCCTGAGGAATGACAGACATCCAAAATTGCCCTCTGACATCCATACACGTAAGCACATACATGAACACGTCCTCACACAAATGCATGTGGGAAAACTGATAGCCCTGATGGCCCACACAGCAGCAACTGGACCACCTAGAGAGGCTGCTTCCCAGCCAGGCCTTCCCTGTCCCGTGCACGGTTAGAGGAAAAGGATGATGACAACCCAGCTAAGAGCCACAGCCCTCACCAATAAAAGGACTGTCAGCAGCTCAGCAGATGAGCCTAGAAAACCAACCTCACCCAGTACGAACTCGCTTCGTCTTGGTTTTGACCATCAGCAAATTAAGAGCAGAAGGAGAGTGAAGATCCCCACTCTGAGGAGTATCTGGTATCCACATGGCTCTTCCGGAGATGTTTTATTGGCTCCTTTTGGCTAGCCTGAAGTCTGCAGCACAATGCAGTAAAAGATACCTGCCTCGACAAAGTGGAAAACGAGAACCCACGCACACACACACACATACACGTGAACAATGTGTGTGCAAGCTGCACAGACACAAAATAACTTTAAAAATTTATGACTCATTAGGTGAAAGTATGTCTATTCTGATTCCCCCCAAATCAAGACTCCTGTAAGCCCAGAAGAAATCACTGGCAGCTGGGTAGACATTAGCAGTGTCGTGGTCTGCTCTTCCACGCTGTGTGTGATAATTGCTACTAAACTAGACTAGAATATGTAATTGCATAAGTTGTAGAAGCCAAACAAATTACATTATTGATTTTTGTTTTGCTCAAAAGACACTGAATTATAATCCTTAACAAAAACAAAACAAAAAATTGTCTCCAGCCAATCCACCTTTCAGTGGGGCAATGTTCTTGCTATAGGAGGGAGTGTGTGACAATGGCAGCCTCGTCAACCACAGAGCACACCAAGGTCACTGAGCAGTGCAGGCTTCGATCTCAGAACTGCTAACAAAATTAGTTTAGAAAATATGTTATGAAGGATATGATCTAATGTCTGTTTGTATAAAAGAGGAAATTCATGGGTTTGGAAGGAAGCAATTGGGATAGGCCCCTGAATTGAGGAATTTGTCTTTTCTGGGAGACAGCCCTTCACTTTCTTTGTAATCCTTTCTCACTAAGTGAGACAAAGAGGAAACTCATTTCATATTTCGAAAATGTAAGTAAAGCGGAGTCATGCACCATGCTTCTGCAGTGTGCCGTGGTTGAGCTGGGGGAAGGAATGGAGCACTATGGCCTTTGAGTGGCAGGCCTCCGCCCCTGCTGTGTGCCCAAGCCATATTTGGGCAAACACGGAGGGGCTTGTGTGCTGAGAGCGTGGCCAGGCACGTGGCAGCCTGCACCAAAGACCTCACGCTTTGAAGCCTCACTGAATAGACTTGTTGAAAAGCGGAATCTGTTTTGTTTTGTCTTGGCATTTTTTTGTTGTTGTTGTTTTGCTTTGTTTCCTGTGGGTTTGTTTGTTTGTTTGTTTGTTTTGCTTGGGTAGCTCTAGCTGTCCTGGAACTCACTATGGAGGTTAGTCTGGCCTCAAACTCACAGAAATTCACCTGCCTCAGTCTCCTGAGTCCTGGGATTAAAGGTGTGCACTAGCATGCCTGGCTAAAAGCAGACTCTTTAGAAATTACTTTTTCTGTTTTTTGAGATTAATGTAATTACACAATTTTCCCTCCTCCCCTTCCTTCTTCCAGTCTTTCCCACATACCCCTGCCTTGCTCTCTTTCAAACTCATTGCCTCTATTTTTCATTAATTATTGTTATATGTGTATTTATCTATTCTTGAATGTATAGATACAACTTGCTCAGTCTGTAAGATGTTACTTGCATGCATGTACATCCCAGCACTCACTGCCTGACTTTCCCAAGGTGAGGTAGTCCATATGTGATAATCGAGCTATGAGACCCAGTTCTTGTTCCTTACACTGCTTTGCTATTTTCTCCGAAGTCTTGAGTAGTTGCAGTGTTTTTAACTTTGGATTCAGGTGATAGGGACTGATATGCTGCTTTGGAAGAGAGGCTCTTCTTTTGTTTTCACAGAGGATAATAACCTGTGGAATCATTTCAGACTAACATGGTTTGATGAAACAAGACCCCCTGAAAGGTTGCCATGAACACCCCTAAAAATTACTTCACCCAACTGCTGACTAAGATGAACCTACCACATAGGATACACCATGAAAGACCTGATTAACAGTGCCCCCAATCAGCAGGAAATAGTCTAGAGAACTATACCAAAATTCCCAAAT
The DNA here is from genome assembly GCF_014885135.2 of Alexandromys fortis. Classification (NCBI taxonomy): domain Eukaryota; kingdom Metazoa; phylum Chordata; class Mammalia; order Rodentia; family Cricetidae; genus Alexandromys; species Alexandromys fortis. Next base: position 3,820,829 of record NW_026068032.1, read on the forward strand.
ATTGTTTATAAATGTTTATTTACATTTAAAGGGAGATATGTTATAGAGAGTTGCAGTATTATGATCTTGGTTTATTGATACAAATTTAAGGACAATTTTGTTATACTATGTATATGTATTTTTGATCTTGATTAAGACATTGTGTTTGTCCAGCTCATTTAAAAATGTATACTTAAGAGATATAAGTTAATAGATAATCATCTATAATAGTTAAGTTTGTAGTCATGTTAGTTAGGTTTTCTAGATACGCAGAGATATATTTAAGTTAGATAGGTATTCTTCAAATCGTTCAGAGACATTCAGAATATGGCATTTAAGATGTTTTAATAACGTAGGACTTTTCATGACAATGAAACATATCCTCTCCTGGCAGCACCAATCTACTTCAAGAGGAAGATGGGCACCAAAGAGGCTCCTCATGAAGTTGGTTATCCATTTGGACAAGAAATTGCTCTTGCCTGGACTGCTTGATGAACTGGACATATGGAACCCACAGAGAAATGACTTCTGAACTTGCCTAAAGGTGAGATGGTCCTTCAGGGTGCCTGCTACATGAAAGAGTCTGCCAGACATTCTGCAGGACACAAAAGAAAGTGACTGACAAACTACCAATTTAGGTGAAACTGTCTTTGAAATTTCCTGCTTCATGGAAAAGTTTGCTGGATACTGTGGGCCTGTAGGCTGAAGATGAATGCCCAAATGGTATAGAAGAACTTTGGATGACTGTCTAGGCAGTGAAATGTTTCTGTCAATTCTAGAGTTTTAGAAGTTGTTTACAATGCACTTCCTATTTGCTTAGCTAATATTATATCCCTTTGGAGTCTTCCATGGAGTTGAAGAATTGATAGTTATAGTTTTACTTAGTTATGATAAAAGATAAAGTAAATATAAATATTGTAATTATAATTCTTGCTGATACCTGTTTTGTTATATGTAATTTTACTATGTTAAAGCTAAAACTTTCCTTTTTATTTAAACAGAAAAGGGAAGGTGATAGGGAATTCCCCTCTGTATGCTGTGGATACCATTGGTTAATAAAGAAACTGTCTTAGACCTGTGTCAGGAATAGAGGTAGGAGGAGAATACTAAACTGAATGCTGGGAGAAAAGAGGCAGAGTCAGGGAGAAGCCATGGGGCTGCCACTAGAGACAGATATGCTGGAACCTTGCTAGTAGGCCATGAGCCTCGTGGTAAAATATAAAATAATGGATATGGGTTAAATTAAGCAAGAGTTAGCCAGAAATATGCTTAAGCTATTGGCCTAACAGTATTGCAAATAATATAGTTTCTATGTGATTATTTATGGAGTCTGAACATCCAGGAAACAAATAAACAGCCTCCTTACTATACCTCCAAAGAGAATGTGCTCCTAGATGTCAGTTCAAGCACTAGGGATAAATCCTGGTCCCACTGCCAGTGGCCCCGCAGACTGTTCAAGCCTCACAACTGTCCCCCACATTCAGTGGGCCTAATTTGGTTTTATGCAGGCTCACCCACTATCATTCCACAGTCAGTAAGCTCAGATCATCTGTTTCTGTGGGTATCACCATCATGGTCTTGACCCCTTTGCTCATATTATCACTCGTCCCCCTCTTGGGCTGGTTTCGGGTAGCTCAGCCCAGAGCTTCACCATAGAATTCTGCATCTGCTTCCATCTGTTGCTGATTGAAGGTTCTATGATGATATTTAAGGAAGTCATGACAATGTAGTAGTACAATTAAGGTAGCAGACTGATGAGTCTGGTTACAACGCAAGGCCAGTGTAGGCATCCTCTCCACCATTGCTTAGGGTCTTAGCTGGGGTCATCCTTGAGGACTTCTGGGATTTTTTTCCTAGTGCTCTGTTTCTTGGTAGCCCTTTAGTGGCCCCCTCAGTCAGGATCTCTTTCCTTTCTCTCCCTTGCAGTCCTTCCCCCTTCTTGAGTATCCCATTCCCTCATGTTCTCCTCCCCCATCCCAATTTTCCTTTCTCCTTCTCTCCCACCCTCCTTCCCTCCCTCCTAATTTTCTCAGGAGGTCTTGTCTGTTTCCCCTTCTCAGGAGGATTCATAAATGTCTCTCTTAGGATTCTCCTTATTATCTAACTTCTCTGGGATTATGGACTATGGGCTGGTTATCCTGAGCTGTATGTCTAATATCCACTTATGAGTGAGCACATACCATGTTTGTCTATCTGAGTTACCTCACTGAGGATGGCTTTTTCTAGTTCCATCCATTTACACGCAAATTTCAAGATGTCATTTTTTAACTGCTGAGTAGTACTCCATTGTGTAAATGTACCACATTTTCTTTATCTATTTTTCAGTTGAGGGGGCATCTAGGTTGTTTCCAGGTTCTGGCTATTATGAATAATACTATCATGAACACAGTTGGGCAAATGTCCTCATGGTGTGAGTGTGCATCTTTTGGGTGTATGACCAAGGGTGGTATTACTAGGTCTCAAGGTAGACTGATTCCCAATTTTCTGAGAAATCACAATACTGATTTCCAAAGTGGTTGTACAAGTGTGCACTCCTACCAGCAATGGAGGAGTGTTCCTTTACTTCACATCCTCTCCAATATAAGTTGTCATTGGTGGTTTTAATATTAGCCATTTGACTGGTATAAAATAATATCCCAGAGTTGTCTTGATCTGCGTTTATCTTAAGGCAGTTGAGTATTTTCTTAAGTGTCTTTCAGCCATTTGCAATTTTTCTTTTGAGAATTCTTTGTTTAGATCTGTACCTCATTTTTGATTGGGCTATTTGGTAATCTGATGCCTAACTTCTTAAGTTCTTTGTATATTTTGGAGATCAGATCTCTGTCTGATGTGGGGTTAGTGAAGATCTTTTCCCAGTCAGTCAGTAGTCTGCCATTTTGTCTTAGTGACTGTTTCCTTTGCCTTACAGAAGGTTAATTTCAGGAGGTCCATTTATTAATTTTTGCTTTCAGTGTCAGTGCTACTGGTGTTACATTTAGGAAGTGGTCTCCTGTGCCCAAGCGGTCAAGGCTACTTCCTGCTTTCTCTTCAGTCAGGTTCAGCGTGACTGGATTTATGTTGAGGTGTTTGACCCATTTGGACTTAAGTTTTGTGCTTGGGGATAGCTATGGGTCTATTTTCATTGTTTTACATATTGATATCCAGTTATGCCAGCACCATTTGTTGAAGATGCTTTCTTTATTCCATTGTATAATTTTAACTTCTTTGTCAAAAATCAGGTATTCATAAATGTTTAGATAAATATTAGAGTCTTCAATTTGATTCCATTGGACCACCTGCTTGTATTTATGCCAATACCAATCTGTTTTCATTACTGTAGCTCTGTAATAGAGCTTGACGTCAGGGATGGTGATGCCTCCAGAAGTTCTTTTATTGTAGAGTATTGTTTTGACTTCCCTGGTTTTTTTTGTTTTTCCATATAAAGTTGAGTATTGTTCTTTCAAGGTCTGTGAAGGAATTGTGCTGTGATTTTGATAGGGATTTCATTGAATCTGTTGATTGCTTTTGGTAGGATTGCCATTTTTCCTATGGTGACCCTATGTGTTCAAGAGTATGGGAGATCTTTCCATTTTATGATATCTTTCACAATTTCTTTCTTCAGAGACTTAAAGTTCTTGTCATACAGGATTTTCACTTCTTTGGTTAGTGTTACCCCAAGATATTTTATGTTATTTATTGCTATTATAAATAGTGATGTTCTCTGATTTCTTTCTCAACACCTTTATTATTTATATATAGGAGGGCTACTGATTTTTTTTAGTTGATCTTGTAACCTCCACATTACTGAAACAGTTTATTAGCTGTAGAATTTCTTTGTAGAATTTTTGGGGTCACTTATGTATACTATCATATCATCTGCAAATAGCAAAAGTTTGACTTCTAATACTGTCCACTCTCTCCATACCTATTCAACCTAGTACTTGAAGTTTTAGCTAGAATAATAAGACAACAAAAGGAGATCAAAGGTGATGTAGGTGGGTCTTCTATCTATCTGTTGTTTCATTGGTTAATTAATAAAGAAAACTGTTTGGCCTGATAGGTCAGAACATAGGTAGGCAGGGAAGACAGAACAGAATGCTGGGAGGAAGAAGGCAGTGAGGCAGATGCCATGATTCTCCAACCCAAGAAGGATACAGGTTACGATCTTTCCCCGGTAAGCCACCACCTCATGGTGCTACACAGATTACTAAATATGGGTTAAAGCAAGATATGAGAATTAGCCAATAAGAGGCTGAAACTAATGGGCCAGGCAGTGTTTAAATGAATACAGTTTGTGTGTTGTTATTTGCGGGGCTAAGCTAGCCATGCGGGAGCCAGGTGGGATGAAAAGCAGGCCTGCTCACCTCCATACTACACAAAGGGATACAAATTGGAAAGAAGAGGTCAAGCTTTCACCCTTAAGTATCTTAACAATGTTTTTTTAAAAGAACAATCCCAAATAGATAATAGTTTATGATATTAAGACAATGGGTGAAGTGAGGTCACATGGGCCCCCTAGTGTCTTTTGAGGGACTGTGAACTCAGGGAGGACATGTGAGCAGAGCAAGGATTCTGTGGTGTAAGGTTGGCTAGATCATGTCTTCCTAATGAGCTCACTATGGTTTAGGGCCCCAGAGCAGAATCAGAGCTGTGTGGAAAGTACCAGCTACCTCGCCAGCAGGGTAGCTGTTGTAGGATCACAATTGCCCATCTGTCCCTCACTGTCTGAGGACTGTAAAGTACCGGCTACCTCATTGGCAGGGTAGCTGTTGTGGATCACAATCACCCATTTGTCCATTGCTGTCGAGTAGGAAGCATTGCCTGTTTGGAAGGGAAAGGACTGTGAAGTACGGGGTAGGTAAAGGGAAACAAGGAAAAAACAAGGCAGCGAGAAGACAGCTTTCCCCAAACACCATGGGGCAGTATCTGTACCAGTCGCTCTCCAAATCTGATGTCGACTTTCAATGTCATCTGTTAAAAATAATAATAACAAAAGAAAAAGATAAAAGAATGAAAATTTAAAAAATTAAGGTTGTATGGAGGGCACATCCTAAATTTTAAAAAGAACAACTCAAAATGAGATTGGGTATTGTGGCATATGCCTGTAATCCAAGCACTCAGGAAGTTTAAGCTTGGGGATTTGTGTGAGTTCAAGGCCAACATGGTCGATATAGGGAGTACTAGGCCAGCTAGGAGCAACTTGGCCAGACAATGTCCCGTGATACAAAAAACAATGTTTATATCCTTACATTTTTCATTTCCATCCAACACTTTCCCTCTTTAAATTCTGTTGAAGTTTTACAACAATAATAATTCTTTGAGCAAGATAGTAAATGGACGTGGTGTCAATGACCTCTGATCTTTCTGTTGTGCCAGGGTGGTGACATAGAGCATTTAATAGGTGAGAGCGTACGTTAGGGCAAACCAAATCTCTTCCTTCCAGGGCGCATCGGTTGCTCTTCTTGCTCTCTGTCCCAGTGCCCACACAATGGGCAACTCAAGAGAGGAAAGGGATTTTTGGCTCATGGTTCATGTCCATCACGGTGGGGAAGGACTCTCAGCAGCACAAGATGGCTTGCTCACAGCCTGGTAGACCAGGTGACCCACAAAGGGGAATGTTGACCCTTAGCTGGCTTTCCCTTTTCTCTTTTCCCATTTTAATTTACTCTGAAACCACATTCAAAGTTGGTCCCCCCACCCCCCCACAGTTAATCTTGGAAACCACCTTCACATACACAAAAGATGCTTCCCTAATGCCCTAGGTGTTCCTTAATTCAGTGAAGTTGACAATAAAATTTAACCATGAAACAGTAATTTAATAAAAATATCACACAAACAAATCACACAGTTGGAGAATTCCTGATTCTTCAGGTTAGAAAAAGACCCTTCAGTTTAAGGAAGTGTGAGAAGAAAGAAAAGAAGGAAGTCCCAAAGTACCCTGCAAGAGCAAGGGGTGGAGTGGAGAAGGTACCAGGTTCTGTAACCCACAGGGGCAAGGGAGAGGGGAATTCAATAGCTGCATAGCATGTTTATGGGGGAATAAATCTTGGGCATCTTCCCAGAGTACCTCACACTTCATTAGCTATTGGGGTACAACCAAATGCTTCATCATGGTGAGTGATCAGTGTGCTTGGAGCTTGAAGACCAGAGGGTCTCACGATTAGGGCGAAAAGTTTCCTCAGCTGGTAGAAGCCCAGCATCACACAAAACACTGTGCTCAGGGAGAGCACGCTGGAATGGACACCCAGGGAGAGCACGCTGGAATGGACGCCCAGGGAGAGCACGCTGGAATGGACACCCAGGGAGAGGACACTGGAATGGACGCCCAGGGAGAGGACACTGGAATGGATGCCCAGGGAGAGGACGCTGGAATGGACACCCAGGGAGAGAACACTGGAATGGACGCCTAGGGAGAGGACGCTGGAATGGACGCCCAGGGAGAGGACGCTGG